>NC_052514.1:24559395-24859395 GCF_014356525.2 Nilaparvata lugens | reverse complement strand
TTTAATGTACCTACACACTACTCGCTCATAACTTCAACATGCTGATGATGAAAAGATTTATTGCCTAATGCAAAGCAATGGCCAGTTACCGCGTTGTCAATATGTCCATGAATTGACGAATTTGGGCCGCTTTTGAACGGTGAGCTGACTGCCAAACTGCCAAAGCTGCAGTCGAATTTTGACGAGGACAGACGACTGCCGTCGATTGTTGAATGTCGATACCTATACATTTGAACAGTACGCTTGCCATCTGTCAGTGCAGAGTGCAAGAGATGGATGGATTGATAACTTGGTGGGGACAGCACTGAAATCGATTGATTGAAAGAGATATGAGAGAGTGTATGAGAGTGAGAGAGAAATGTGAAAAGGGTGAGTGTACGAGAGAGAAGAGACGTTAGAGAAAGTGAGAAAGGGTGAGTAAGTGAGATATTGAGAGAAAAGATATGAGAGAGAGAGAAGAAGGAATAATTATAGCAATAGAGAAGGATAGAGAGAAAAAGGAATATAGCAATAAAGAAGAATAGAGTGAAGATGAAGTGGACGGAGGAGAGGGAAGAAGTCTGAAAGAAAAGGCATAGAGAGTGAGAGGAAAGAAAGTGAGTGTAAGTAGATAGATAACAGGATGAGAGAGAGTGAGAAAAGTGGTCAATAGGGAGAAAGACAAAAACAAGTAATAAGTGAGGAAGAAAGGGTAAAAGAATTAGTGATAGATGAGAAAAAGGTAAAATAAGTGATAAGAGAGAAACGTAGAGAGAAGTGATGTGTCCAGAGAGAAAGAGCAGTAGAAAAATGATTTCTCTTAGTAATTTCTAGAAGATGAGAAAAGCTGGGCAGAAAAAGATAGGAAGAGAAGAAGAAGATAGAAGAAAAATTGAGAAGAAGGAGAAGAAGAAAGTCATAGCTGAGACACACGTCTCAGGAGGAAGCAAGAAAGAAGGAAGAAGATGGAAGGAGGATAAGAAGACAAAAGAAGTAAGAGAGAAGACAGAATTGACAAGAGAAGGCAGGAAAATGCAGAAGAATTGAAGAAGATAGGTGCATCAGGGAATTATGATGATTAAGAGAAGAAGAAGAAGGAGGAGGAGGAAAAGGAGGAAGAAGAGAAGAGGTGGTGGAGGTGAAGGAGAAAGAGGAGCAATCACTGGATGAAGAGGAAGGATGAGGTACAGGGGGAGGAAAACATAAGTTGAATAAGAAATGAGAAGAGATAATTTGATGAAAAATACGAAGATCAGTGGCAATAAAAGAGAGGAGAAAATTAGTAAGAAGATATTCGACAGATAATGAGAGGATCAGTAGGGAATTGTGAACAGTAGAAACAGTAGAAAGTTCAATGATTGTAAAGAGTGGAATAAAGATGAGACAAAATCATATATTTGAATAGGCCAGAAAAAAAATTCATTGTATGGGAAACAAAATTTATAGTAGTCAAAGGTTTTAAAAATCAGAGTAATAATAATTCATTGTAGAGGTGAGTTTAGATGATAATCTCCATTTACATGTCAAGACTCAGTCCATGTTTTGTTGAACCTATTGCAGGATGAGATGATGAAAATATCGGGAGAGTCAAAAGTTTTACGAACATTTCAAGGGATTTACAGATACTGTACCTGTCTAAGAAAGAGTATGAAAGAGAAAGAGACGAGAAGAAGGAAAAAGAAAAGAGTAAAAAGTAAGTTGTAAGACCTGAAGACTGAACTGAAGCGATGATGTCAACTGAACTGAATAAGAAAGAAGTCAAGTTCCGTAATAGGAGAGTGATGCGGCTTGTACAGTATTTCATTATTTCGAAGTCGAGAGCTGACCAAGAGTCTGGTCGGTGCAGGAGAGAAAGACTTTGGGATTGAAGGCGACAAGTCCTGCTGCCTCTGATCTCAGAACAGTTTACAATTTATTGTATTCTAATAGATGTGAGACAGAATTGAACATTTCAATCATTGTTTGGAACAATTCCACAGAAATATATCGTCAGATGGAGATTGATTGATGAATATTATTGACAAGAGAATAAATCTTCTATACACCATAATTTATGTTCTTCATAATTTCACAAAATTCAATAGCATTATTTTAGAATGTTAATACAGTTTCTCCAACTTTCTAGTGAGTATATTGTACTCAATGTTACTGTATAAAAGTATTAGTTATTGCATCTATTCAGGGACTAAATGTTTGTCGTATACTTTTTTTAATTTTGTGTATCTTCAACCATTGAGTAACGGAACTAGATTCGTTCAACTCATCACATTATAGAATAACTAATCTGCTTTATGTATAGTTAATTTACTCTTATTGATGTGCTCTTGATAATCCCATTGAAGAGTGACTAATTGTTGCCACCTCTACTAACCGACAGTTATGAGTTTCAGAATAACTTCCTTTTTATCCAGTAGTTTGACTATCAAGAAATGTAGGTACTTTCTCTCTCTCATGATCATTCTCTCATTACTCACGCATAAAAATGGATCTTATGAAAATATGGTGTGACCAGTCTCAGCAAAGGAATTGTTTAGGATTTATAAAATGAATTTGAAATTGTGCTGTAATTATCTCTGTGTTTAGTGATTGCTCCTGGAATACATGAGTTTTGTTATTTGCGAAAAAGAAACAGATTGATATTGAGAGACAACTGAAGATAAAGGAAGAATTAAAAAGCACTTGATAACGAAATCACCATCCTTGGGCTAGAAAAGCACAGCATTAGCCTCAAAAGGAAATACGGACATAACTGCGGAGTCAAAGAGAGTGAACCACCAAACAACAATCGTACTTCCCCACAAAATATGAAAATCGCCATTGTTAGAGATGGGAAGTTTTGTTTGTAAAGTTCCGTTTTGTTTTTGCGGTACAACGTCTGATTCACAGAAATTTAATCCAGAACAAAGCCAGTTTCCCCGTCGTTTATTACAATATTCCTGAGTTGAAATGATAAAAGAGAGCGGGTTTTTGTGGGATGAGAGCAAGAGCGTGTGCTCCGGCAGATACACTATCCTTGTCTCACCACAGGGTTGAACTTAAGCAAAGGTACAGCAATAGGAAGCTCTTTTTGGCATTCCAGACATTGTAGCTAATGGAGAGAGCTGCTACTGGAATTATGTTGGAGACGAGGGTGAAGTTCCACAGGGATATCTCACAGGTCCGCTGTGCTTTGTAGTGGATTTCCCCAGTCAAAGGCGTTGTACAAGTCAACGGAAGCGCAGGTAGAATGCCAAATTCTTCCTTTTTCCTCCTTCTCTGCCCTTGTTAACCTTTCCCTTTTGATCTTTTCATTAAAACTTTACCCACCTTCCCCATCTCTTTCTCTAACCGCCTTTATTTTCTCTTCTCTGTATTTTTGTCTTCGGTGTCTATTTATATATTCTGTCTCTAGACTAATTATCTTCTCACCGTATTGACTAACTGAGTTTCCAACGAAACGGGGAGAGCATATAACTTTACTTGGTTTTGACAGAAAAGATATTGGCCCGGCTGCTCAACAGCCGGTTGAATTTTAACTGTGATTAATTTCACAAGAACCAATCAGAGAAGGCGTTATTGAAAAGACGGCTTCTCTAATTGGTTCTCGTGGAATTGATCACGGTTGAAATTTAACCAGCTGTTGTGCAACCGGTATGTTATGTTTTTTCAACAGTGCTTTTATACTACCATAACAGTGCTTTTATACCATTTTGGAAAACTGCAGGAAAATTCAAACTTCTTAAAAACGATAGACTACTCTTTTAGACATTGAAGTTCACTGTTGACGTTAATTGTTCAGATCTGTGACCAATGTTCATTATTCGAAAACGGGGTTTGGCACGTGACAGCAGACGGCCAATCACAGCACAGTAGGCTACGCCATCTTTGAATATTTCGTCCAATCAATCATAAGCAAACATTTTTACAAACACTCTTGTAATTGGAATGCTATTGGAAATTGGAATTGATCTGAAAAATTGAAGCAGCAAATCTGCAAATAATTCTTCACCATATCATATATCATCACATAGCTTTAAAATATAGCATAATTAACATAATTAAGTTGTGGGAATTATAATTGATGAAAACCTTAAATGGGATGTTCATATTAAATACATATGTAGAAAAATTAGATATTTATCCTTTAAATTTTACCAAGTTAACAGAATTCTTAATAAGAACCACCTGAAAATGATGTATCATGCTCTTGTCAAGTCAATTCTGCAGTATGGCATAGTTGTTTGGGGAGGCTGTTTCAACTGTCATATTGCTGAATTATTTGTAGCACAAAAACTGATAATTAAAACTATATTAAACAAACCCAGGCTCTATCCAACGGATATGGTTTTTAGTGATTTTGAGGTCATGACTATACGTCAATTATACATAAAAACCGTAATTGAGTACTTAATAAAATATAGATCCGATTTTCCTCTCACAATAAACTCTACTCTTAATTATTATAATCTAAGGGCCACTGCTAACAAATATGTAACCTATAACACTAATATTGAATGTATAAGGAGGCAATTAATTTACATAGGTACTAAAATAATAAACCTCATTCCGAATCACTTTCTCATGGACAATAAGGTCAGCGGAAAAATTAAACTGGATATAAAAAACTGGACATACAGTAATTTCTTCTTCCATTTAGATATATGACTCGAGATTTCTGCTCCAGCATTTTTATTTTATTTATTTTTTTTTTTTCATTAGTTTTTTCATTTTTCAGTGGACTCGCTTACCTTTATTTTGAGTACCTATTCCTCTGTTTTCTTCCTTCCCCCCATTTCTCCCTTCCTTTTTTCCTCATTACTTCTCTTCTCTTCTTTGCCTGCCTATTACATGGGAAACCATAGTTGGCTAGGTATCTTCCTCTCTTTTTTCTCTTCTCCAACACACCCAAACACTAAGCCCATGGTTTTTTATATTTGTAACATTTTATTGTGTTTTATTTGTTTCGTAAATCTTTGTAATTTTGTTTTGTCTTGTTTTGTGTGTTTTTAATAAATTGAAATTGAAATTGAAATTGAAGCAATAGGGTATTTAAAAACATGGAAGTATTGAATCTCTTAAATTAAGTAATATACAGTTCTCTTCTGTGAAATTTAAAGTTGATTAATTCATAAAAAAGAGATCTCGGAGGACTTTGTTGAAGAGATGAAGTTATTAGTTGAGTACCTATGAAACACATAATATAATGTGGAACACTGTACGTTAATCTCCTAATTATTTGATTGCCAACCATGAATTCAACTCTATTCCATTATTTATGAAAAAATGTTGTTCTACTTTTATATGGATACTCAACGAAATCATAGTCTTCGAAATTAGACTAAAAAGAACCTTCTTGGGTTTTATCAATTATTGTCAAGTGAATTTGGCCAATCTTATTGCTTAATGGTTAGTGCCAGGCGTTATTTGAAATATTGTTCAAATTGAATAATTCTCATTGAATTTTCATTAAACCTCTAGTTCAAAAATATATTTTTCAAAATATGCTATCTTCAAGAACAATAAACAGAAATAGGCCTATACTAAATAAACAATATACTGAATTAATATTTGAGGTAATTAATTTGTATTTACTCTCATTGTTAATCCTCTATTTCTCAGGTCCTCATTAGCCTATGTTACTACATATTCTCCTCTCCTTCATTTCACACCGTTAATACAATATAATCTATGCTTTTTCTATTATTACTATTATCTCTATAATCATCAAACAATGCCTCTATTTTATGAACACTCATTGAACAATATGGTTGTCAAATCACAGTAATTCTGTCAACAAGTCAATAGTCAACCATAAACCAACAGCAAGAATCCAAGAACACTTTTCATTTACCCTCGGACAGGAAGCAGTTCTCACTTTTTCGTCTCATTGTTTTCCTATTATTTTTGTTCCGTATTCCTAATTTATCTCTCCACCTCCACAACTTAATTTTTATCTTAATCCGAACACTCGAATAAAGTTATCCATTCTTTTTCTTCGCAAATTCCATCTCAACATCAAAACGGAAACGGTCATTTCCGTTCTTTCTATTCTAATATTGCGAATAAGATAAAAGGAATAGAATTGTGCGATGAAAAAAGAAGATGAGATAAGAGAAAAAACGGCAATTCAGACAAGGTGTGGAGAGCGGCTTAGGGTAGCCGAAAAAAGCTGCAATGCTAATGCTAATGTAAGGCTATTACCATTCAGAACCGATTCTTTTCAAATACAATACACAAAGTTGTCACCTGCAAAGCCTTTGTAAGAGGAAAACTTCTTGTTGCTTTACTCCTTCCAAGCTTTGCAAATTCACTGTTTCCTTGGTCTTTAGGAGAGATTATCGAACTAACAAGTTAATCAATATTAAGAATATATGGTAACATATCCCGCTCCAAAAGCGGGAGAATGAGAAAATGAAGGAAATATGGAAACTTTTCCCGCTCCAATTAAATAGTTAATTACTATGTACAGTTATTAAGATTGATGAATACTTACTTACTAGAATACATAACACAACTAAAAAAAATAAAAATTAGTTCCTTCAAGATGATTGAATATTCAGGATGATCTTTATTATGAATGGAATTGATAGAAGTCGATTATGGCAAGTTAAAAAGAAAAAAATGAAATGGATTTATGGATATCTGATGATTAATGACTCAAAATCGGCGTTCAGAATAATAATTACGTAGATCCAAATATTCACAACCTATCTGACTAAAGAGATGAGAGGATGACATTGATCATGATAACTACCATGCTGTTCAGTTACCATGCTTGTGTTGAAGTTACAATGAAAGTGAAACTATTACAATATTGAAGAATTATTGTTGGTCAATTGAGCACTATTGTTTTATAGAATTATCGTTTGAGATGTAGTGAATCAAGTCAAACATCTCATCCAAACATAATTAAGTTAATTTTAAGAGAAAAATAGATCTCGAAAGTTTCTCCAAAACTATTGAGTTTTATAATGACGTATCAAAAACAAAGTCTTTCTAGGGAATAAGTGGCCGTCTATAACATGCTGAAATTGGACCAATCAAAATGTCATCACATTATGTTGAGAGCTAGAGAACTGCAATAACCTTCATAAAATCATACCCTCATGTGGTTTTCTCAAAGCCGGGTTGTAACAAGAGGAATATCTAATGAAGCTCAACAGATGCTCTTCAAATAACCTTTTCAAGAATACGGTGATGAATCTTCATACTTAATAGCTTTCTCAGACTCAAAATAGCTGTAATAGTGTAGTGCATTATAATACGAGTATCTACTATGTCATAGTCTGCGACTGAACTATAGTACTCTAATCTGAGCTTTTCAGGATGAATAAATAATTAAATATCTTGTGGAAAGTAGAAAAGGCAAAGTGAAATATGGAAGAGAAGATTAAGCCAAGTGAAAAGTGTATATGGTGAGGATATTGGTAGCTTACTATACTATTCTAAAAAATATCTGATGAAATTATTAGCTCTACAGCCGCCAATTGCAATTAATTCCGTCTGGACTTTTATTTGACAAAAAATTACTATATATACATTAGACATGGATTATATTATCTATTCTTTTTATAGACTACATAATTTTTTTGAAAAACATCATTCATGGAGGCGGACGCAGGCAGACGGAGAAAAAAATCCTCCCAGGTGTTCGAATGTTGCAACGCACTCAGACGTCCGTCTATTACCATTTGTCTATCCACGTCTGCATTCGAACGAGTCATTTTTTTCTCTCCGTCGTCTGCATACGTCTAATGTCTGCAGCTGAGTACGTTTGGCTATAAGTGTATTTCATTCTGTGTTCGTTTGTAAAACTGATAAGTTCAGTAATTTTGAAACGATAAACGCAATGTTCATTTAGTCTGAATTCAAATGCTTGAGTTTTTAAAATATTGATACATTTTCCAGAGGAACCAAAAATTATCAGTTTTTGGAATTATAGCTTGACTTTGTAAAGGTATATAATTATACAGATGGAATTAAATAGAGAATGCTTTATTCATATGCTAATTGATATATAATTATTATTTAACGAAAATCCTAAATAAATGCTGTAAATCACCCCGAAGACTTCTGCTACTGCAGACATTGACAACCGGGTTAACAGCTAAATGGAAATTCGATGAGAACTACTATCCAAAAATTAGTTGCCAGCCCGGGAATCGAACCCGGTACCTCCCAATTGCTAGTCAGGAATGCTTACCCTTACACCAAACTGACTAAGGGTAAGCATTCCTGACTAGCAATTGGGAGGTACCGGGTTCGATTCCCGGGCTGGCAACTAATTTTTGGATAGTAGTTCTCATCGAAATCCCATTTAGCTGTTAACCCTGTTGTCAATGTCTGCAGTAGCAGAAGTCTTCGGGGTGATTTACAGCATTTATTTAGGAGTTTCGTTAAATAATAATTGTATATTTATTATGAATTGTGTCTCAAGCCTCCATCCAGCCTGTTTAAGCTCATTTATTAACATTGAGCTATTTTAAAATAATTGAAAAATCTTCAAATGCATCCGTTGATTATTCTCACGTTATCAAAATGATCCATTCTCTTGAACATGCTGTCGTTTGTTTCTTTGATCACTTCCTCAAATTAGAGATTGCACGATAGTTCCACCTCATCATTGTAAATGGCCATTTTGTTCTTTGGACTGGACTTGCACACACTGATATTATTCACTCCACCACCATTGTACATATGCTAGGAGCATTAAAATGCTAATAGGTACCAACTTCACAGTAGTGAGGTAATGTTATGGACCAATCATTAACATTGAAAAAGATCTGAGAAAAGATTAATTGTTCTCTCGTCCTATTGTTCCGTTCTGTCTTATCTTCCCCTCCTTTTCCATTATCTTACACCTAACTTCTTAGTTCTCCTCACTGTTTATTATTCTTATCTACTATTCTATTATGACGTCTCCTTTTTATAGGTCTACTCTTCTATTAATCACTACCACACTACTCCGAAACCAAATCTTCTATCATTCAAAGTTATACATGAGTATGATAACAAGCAGTAAAATACAGTATATGGATATTATACAATATGATGTTTAGCACTTGAGATTATTTAGCCGAAGAATGGCAACTCCAAGAGATGAGTTCAATCTATGAGTTAAATCTATCCATGAGTTCTTCATGGATACAGTTCAATGGATACATGATACAAGTATTCATAGGTCACTTCATACTTAAGAATCACATACAGTACTTCATCTCTCATAGGTATTCCATTCTATTTTATGAATATCTTGAAGCTCATCAACTTGGATTAGATTCTCATTTAAGATTTTTCATTAGCATTTTTTCATATTGAATTCAGTTACTGTATTCTTATTATTTAATATACGACTGTATATTTCTTCTATTTTTCGTCTTATATATATTTTTTCATTCTCATAATTTTATAATTAGCTATTTTTATAATTTATTATTTTCTCATATTTTTTATCTTCTTTTTATTGAAAATTGTATTATGTTGGAAATATTGTATACTGTGAAGGAGGCAAAATGGGTCTTTTACTGTTGTCTCCATGAATAAATAAATAAATAAAATGATGTAAGGAACGTCTAAGGATCATAGTACAGTGCTATATGTCAAGATTAGAAAGTAGAGTGGAGATAAGACAAGATATAAAATATTTTCAACTTATTCGTGGAATTTATTGTATGTTGATATTGTGGAACTCCACAATGATGAAAAATTGTTATGTATTGTCAACTCGACTTCTTTTTTGAGCAAAGGATGGCCCGACCAGGTTTTGTGGCTTCGTCATTCACATTTTCAACTCTCGCAACATCATGAATCGCATTAGAATAGGCTATACATGAATAAGAAATGGAATTGACAAGATTCACAGTAGGTAGTGTATCAATTCCACAGCTTAATTTGTGCCGGAACGCACCGGAACGGCGTTCCGGTACCTCCAAGGGCGACCGGAACGTACCGGAACGTAACGTAGTTGCAGCTAAAAATATCAAAATTCGCGTCCACACGCATGTAAATGAGTAAATATGACCGTCCGGGGAGAACTCGTCCATTCTTGAGGAACCTCCCATGTTCAGAAAGCTACTTTCTGTAATAAATAGTATTTCAGTGTCTAGTGCTGAGTGTGAACGAGGCTTCTCAGCAATGAACTTAATTATGACGCCCCTTCGATCTTCCCTTTACATCTTTACATAAACACGGTCTGTGATCTTCTGCGCATCCGCCTCCTGGAACCTCCAGTGGCAAGATACTAACCTGAACGTCACGTCAGGTCTTGGCTAGCAAGAGGACACCACTCTGCTCTCGACACAAATTCGAAAAGTCGAAGTGAGCAAACTTACAATAAAGACAGTATTGTGCTGTGGGAAATATTTGTTTAAAACTGTTACTTCCAAAAACAAACTAGGCCTACTTTTACTATTTCCATTCTCTGTCTTGAATTTTGACAGTTTTGTCAACAACAAGTTTTGTAATAATATCGTAGACATAAATAAAAATATTACAGTTTATCTTTTACGCTAGTTTTCATTCTCATTTCTCTCCCTTCTTAAGGTTCTGGCAATTTAAAGTATTATCCTTTACCATTTAATTTGATCAAATCTGTATTTGTTTCACGTTTGAAACCGGGTTTTAAGGCTAAATTTAGAGAATTTTTCCGGGGGAGGTCCCCCAGACCCCCTTCTCCTGGGGGGTATTCCAAACCCCCTGTCGTCGGGCCAGCCAGAGTTCCGGCACCTCAAAATTTACAAATTAAGCACTGATCAATTATTCTTAGGACAATATTTACTTACAATACGAAGTGAGGTATTTTATTGTTGTTCTTATTATATGGTCGGCTGACGCTATTAACAGACCAAATTCCATTCTGATTCAAGTGACGGTATGATCATGTCACGGTATTGAATTTGCTTGTTAATCATTTACTTCTTAAATCATTAGTGCTTAATTCTCGATTAGCAGAAGTCGATAGAACTTTATAAGAAGATGCTTGCTTCATCTATCACCTTGACAAAATTTCGGAAATAAAATCAGTAAATTGGAAAAATCATCATCTTATACAGCCAAGGCATAGACAAAATTCAAGTTGGGTATTGAAAATGTATATCAATAACCAAGTTCGATTTAGAGTACATTATACTTGAATTACATAGTAACTTGTGAGTTACTATAATCATAAGTACCCTATAGTAGGCAACCATCAATTATGAGTAAATAGAGTGAGTGAAAGAGTAGGCTGCACATTAGAAAAAAATAAAAGGATTATAATGAGAGTGCTGATTACATTCAATTGACTGCTATGCTACGTGTGAATATACCACGTTCCTAAATAGTTTTTATGCATTGGTTTCGGTTGATCAAACTCTCTTCATCTGCTATAGCTGATTTCTAGGCAATTTCCGTTCTAGATTCAATCACAGATAACAGATAAGGCGCGAATTGGCTTTGTTTATTTGATTTGCGTTTATTTGCTTTTTCTGTGGTTCAATATTGATAAAGTCTACCTTTCTCAGGAGTAGATGGTGAATGTTATATTGTGATGAGAATGGTTTTGATGATTGATAGTTTAGTAGATAGTTTCTCAAAATCAAGCTGCTAGATAGTGTCTGTATTTGTTCAAGAATAATGAATAGGCATAATTAACTAGATAATAGCCACCCATGGCCTGCTCAAGGAATTTTTATTGCCATGTGGCAAATACATCATTTTCTGTTATTACTTCTCCATTTATTTTTCAAATGACGTATATTTCAATAGAGTATGTATATTTATATATTTGTATATATTATAATTTCATCCTGGCTACTTCTCCAGTACTAACATCAGCTGCATTCTTTCTTTATTTTTTCTTCATTCCCGACATCTCCACCTCTACAACTCGCAACTCTTATAATATATTTCTCGTCTGTAGAAACGTATTGTTTATATTATTGTAGTAGCAGTATTTCGTTTTTACATATCTGTACTGTAATAAATTATGGCTTCTAATGACTCATAATGAAGGTGGAAGAACGTAAATTTCAATATTTCCCCAAGCCTCCAGTGCTTCAAAAACGCTGGAGAGCGGGCTATGAAGAATTTGAGTGGATACATTCTTACTGTAAATGGTCCTAGCGTTCTTGACTCGAAATTATTGATATTCACTATAGTGAGGTCCACGTTATAATGGCAGTGGAAAACGATAGAACAGCGTTACCAATTCTCTGTCTTACCACTGCTTTTTATAGCCTAGACGATAGCTGGTGCCGGAATATATGTTAATAACATTATTTCTGCAATAATAATAGTTTAGTAACTGTTGGATACTGTTTAGTAATAGTTAAGATAACAGAAGTAACTGTAGTTTTTCAAGCACACCACTGGATCCGCATCTGAGTGAATGCTTGGTGACAAGTTGTTAGACCTCTCAAAGACAACATAGTAAATACAACATGATAGATTTAAGATTATAAAGATACTTAACCTTTCATTAATGAGAATCACTACTGATCAAATTCATTTATCCACTGTGAGAAGAACCCTTATTTTGTTTAAAAGGAAAAGGATGAACTTCTAGAAACTAAAGTGAAAAAATTGTTCTATTACAGAGAAGAGCACACTACTACTTCTTCTTCTTCTTCTTCATTTTAGGTTATTGCCTGTTCGGACTCACACCATCTGTCTAATAAAATTCGAATGAACCTACAATATTGCAAAGTTTTTTATTATTGCCACCCATTGCATGGTCTTCCAACATATATTTTGCCTACAGGCAATTATACATTTTTTATGGAATTCTCTCAGCTGACATTCTTCGCACATGTTCCCTCCATTGATGTCGATTCTCCGCAACTCTTTCATTCATGCTGTAGATATTCAATTCTTTTCTATAATATCTTCATTCCTGAAATGATCTCTCCTGACACACCCCTTAGAGTTCTTCGAAGAGATCTCATCTTGGCTGCCTGAACTCTACTTTCAAGTGGATCTCAAGACGAGCACACAACTCCGAAGACTCTCAAGAAGAGCACACAATTCAATACCGTACGGTAAACGACGAATTGATTTTTGGAAATTCACAGAAAATACACAGAACGTAAGAAGAAGTAAAATCGAACTCAACTCTCGACACATTGCATCACAGAACACGCTACTATATATTCAGGTAACTTACACATTATAATGGCAGTGCAGAAAGATAGGAGAACAGCATTGTCGATCCTCTGCCTTATTGCCACTGCCTTCTATAGAGGATAGCTGATACCGGTAGGCTATATCTGATAAAATATTAACTGTTCATTCTTGTTTAAAATTATTTTTATTGACATTCTTGTCAATTATTTTGCTACCTATTTATTAATTTTACTTCTGTGTTGTTAAAATACGATTTACATTGTAGAGCTAGAAAAGGATAGCGCTATCGGCTTAGTCGAATGATAGACAAGGATAACAACACCTATGTTCATCAAATTCTGCCAATAAAGCGTGGAAATCACTATAGACACTAAAAGATGACAATATTGTCAAGGGACCTAAACGGAAAGTGTAACCTAGTGGGACAGACAGCTACGGAGACTAAAGTACTGTAAAGCACAAGCGGTCAAGCTTGAAATTCGCAGCCGTACTCGACGTGTTAAATTGGTAAGAAATAGTAATTTGTCTCATCCTAATTGCTAATTGACCCTGGTAATTGAGATTCCACTCACCCTGTCATAGTTGTGAGGAAATGCAGGAAAGTGAGCAGCTGCAGCGGCTCTGCTCTGAGCTGCTGCACTTGCAGCTGATGTGGAAGGTCTCTGGTAGAGGTAGGGGTAGTAGGCCTGGTACACCACCTCCGAGCAACTCATGTCTCTCACAGGCAACAATTTTGATGACTCAGGTGATTTTTCTATTGTAGAAACACTAGCGGACACCGCGGCTGATGGCTGACAATCCGCTGACTGGAATCATTGGTCTGAACAGTTTAGTTCTGGTTTAAAATGCGGTTTCCACTCACGACAATCACTGGTTCAGTCTACTATCATCGGAATCACTACAGATCAACTATAGGGACTAAGAACAGAAGATTTGCTAAGCACTTGGCAGAATTCACTAGTTTCTATTGAATCAATGAATTTAAATAGACTGTAGCCTATTCATTAGACTTATTAATGAACTGGATAGGAACAATACTATTCAATGTCAGTCAATGTTCCTCTTTGTTTCTGCTGTAAAGGTTTTTCTAACACTTCTTGGTGAAAATATTCTCTTTCCTATATAACAACGTATTTTATAAATAATTGTTGATTATCAGATCATTGCTTGTCCTTTCCCAATCATTTCAATGAATTGAGTTCTGTTTATCAATGAATGAATAACGAGCAAAGCTCGGTGCCCCGATTTTTGTTATTAATAGATAGAATTTACAAAATGTATTTGTTCAGATGATATCTTCATTCCAAACACCAAACCATTTAAAGATACATTTTGTTCGACTTGTGTTATTTACTCCTGTAATGTTAAAAAGTAAATACTACCAACAACACAACATCAGTGACAACCTGTTCCAATTTATGATAAATATCGGGGCACCTAGCTCCGCTCTGGAGTACCTACAAAACTACAAAAGCATATAAAAATTATTACGAACGAATTATAATAAATATTCATAGTTCATACAGAAAGGTTCTATCTAATCACAGTGCATTGAAATTAATTTGCAGAGGAATGCAAAAATTTCTCTCACAAAAGAATGATAAATTTTAATCCTGATTAATTTCACGTGAACCAAATCACAGAAGACCATCTCAAAAAGATAGCTTATCTGATTGGTTCTACTGGAATTAATCAGGATTAAAATTTAACCGGCTTTTGTACAACTGCCACTAAGTACCGATTGAATTAGGTACAAAAGTTTAACAGCTGAGTCATAATTTTGTTTCAGTCCCAAACACATGCACTCGCTCACTCACTTCCATCATCAACAGACGACGAAATTATCAGCTGTTTTTCCAAGGATGAATAAATTCTTTCAATGTCCTTCAGCGAGTTTCCCCAGGGGTGAGAACTAGTGCAATCGAATTTTTATATTATAAACCTACTATTTTCTGATTTTCGTGAGAATCGTTAGAGCCGTTTTCGAGATCCGGTGAAATACAAACATATAAACATTTAAACATCTAAACAGAAATTGCTCGTTTAATAATATAGGATTTAGAATACCTAAACTTGCCGACATTATATATTGTATGAATAAAATCATTCCAAATTTGTATGAATGTTCACCAAATTGCTATGCAATATTCTTTCGCAATAAAGAATATCAATGATATTATTATTCAACTTTTTATAAGTAACCTTTACATTAAATGTACTAATATTTTAAATTTTAAAAAGCAAAGCCTCCCTTACTTATCTTTTAATATCCTATTAAATATTTGTCATGTAGTTTTTCCTGATGTATGTAGTACTTTTTAGTCCTCCCGAACAAGAACGGGTATACTGCTAGTCTCAAATAATATCAAAAAGATACTTTATTTCCATTTTAAATTTTATTATTCTGTTCTATTTCTATTTTAAAGAGATGAGAAACAATGGTATATTTTTATATATTATGAAAACAGGAAGAGTTCCCCACAAAAACAAAGGTGAATAATGTCCTTTGGAAGATTAGAATGTAAGATGTGAATTTTATTGTCTTACACTGAGCACTGACTAATGTTAAAAACTAAAGGGTTGGGAATTGGGATACTCTGGGGGGGGCATTTCACTTGGATTGGGGGGGGCATTACACTTGGATTGGGGGGGGGCATGCGCCATTGCCCTTGCTGGGGGGGGGGGGGCTGGGCACCCCTGTAGCCACCCATGGACCGTTCAAGATTTTATTGCCATGTGGCAAATAAATACATATACATGATGTTCTGTTATTACTTCTCCATTTATTTTCCATATTATTATGAATATATTTCAATAAAGTATGCATATTTATATCTTTAAAAGTTAACAATTATATATTTGTATACAGGCCTATTATAATTTCATCCTGGCTACTTCTCCAGTACTAACATCAGCTGCATTCTTTCCTTATTTTTTCTTTTGGTCATTTCCACCTCTACAACTCACAACTTTATAATAATATTTCTCGTCTGTAGATACTTATTGCTTCTATTATTGTAGTAGCAGTAAATCGTTTTTACATATCTGTACTGATCAAATTCATTTATCCACTGTGAGAAGAACCCTTATTTTGTTTAAAAGGAAAAGGATGAACTTCTAGAAACTAAAGTGGAAAAATTGTTCCATTACAGAGAAGAGCACACTACTACTACTACTACTACTACTACTACTACTACTTCTCCTTCTTCTTCTTCTTCTTCTTCTTCTTCTTCGTCTTCTTCTTCATTTTAGGCTATTGCCTGTTCCGACTCACATCTTCTAATAAAATTTGAATGAACCTACAATATTGCAAAGTTTTCTATTATTGCCACCCATTGCGTGGTCTTCCAACATATATTTTGCCTACAGGCTAATAATTATAAATTTTTAATGGAATTCTCTCAGCTTGACATTCTTCGCACATGTTCCCTCCATTTATGTCGATTCTCCGCAACTCTTTCATTCATGCTGTAGATATTCAATTCTTTTTTATAATATCTTCATTCCTGAAATGATCTCTCCTGGCACAACCCCTAGTTCTTCGAAGAGATCTCATCTTGGCTGCCTGCACTCTACTTTCAAGTGGATCTCAAGACGAGCACACAATTCAATACCGTACGGTAAACGACGAATTGATTTTTGGAAATTCACAGAAAATAAACAGAACGTAAGAAGAAGTAAAATCGAACTCAACTCTCGACACATTGCATCACAGAACACGCTACTATATATTGAGGTAACTTACACGTTATAATAGCAGTGGAGAAAGATAGGAGAACAGCATTGTCGATCCTCTGCCTTATTGCCACTGCCTTCTATAGAGGATAGCTGATACCGGTAGGCTATATCTGATAAAATATTAACTGTTTATTCTTGTTTAAAATAATCAATTCTGTTTTATTCATCAAGTGAGAATATTTTTCAATGATTGAATGATAATTCTCATTATTGAGATCAATTATTTTGCTATTTATTAATCTTACTTCTGTGTTGTTAAAATACGATTTACATTGTGGAGCTAGAAAAGGATAGCGCTATCTGCTTAGTCGAATGATAGACAAGGATAACAACACCTATGGGACAGACAGCTACGGAGACTAAAGTACTGTAAAGCACAAGCGGTCAAGCTTGAAATTCGCAGCCGTACTCGACGTGTTAAATTGGTAAGAAATAGTAATTTGTGTCATCCTAATTGCTAAATGACTCTGGTAATTGAGATTCTACTCACCCTGTCATAGTTGTGAGGAAATGCAGGAAAGTGAGCAGCTGCAGCGGCTCTGCTCTGAGCTGCTGCACTTGCAGCTGATGTGGAAGGTCTCTGGTAGAGGTAGGGGTAGTAGGCCTGGTACACCACCTCCGAGCAACTCATGTCTCTCACAGGCAACAATTTTGATGACTCAGTTGATTTATCTATTGTAGAAACACTAGCGGACACCGCGACTGATGGCTGACAATCCGCTGACTGGAATCATTGGTCTGAACAGTTTAGTTCTGGTTTGAAATGCGGATTCCACTCACGACAATCACTGGTTCAGTCTACTATCATCGGAATCACTACAGATCAACTATTGGGACTAAGAACAGAAGATTTGCTAAGCACTAGGTAGAATTCACTAGTTTCTATTGAATCAATGAATTAAAATAGACTGTAGCCTATTCATTAGACTTATTAATGAACTTGATAGGAACGATACTATTCGATGTCAGTCAATGTTCCTCTTCGTTTCTGCTGTAAAGGTTTTGTAACAATTCTTAGTGAGAATATTCTCTGTCCTATATAACAACGTGTTTATAAATAATTGTTGATTATCAGATCATTGCCTTTCATCAATCAGATTCTACCTCCAGGAATCTCTTCAATATCAAGTTGCAATGCGTTTCAATCACTTTCAACAGCTGTTTTAAACTATCTGTCTCACAAGATAATCCTAATTCCTCATCCTTGAGTGATAATGACCCTTGACTATCTGTAAGACAACAATGATCTTACTCTTGATCTCTAATAAGCTGTTAGAAATATATTCTATGTTATTGAACTATAATTATTGTAGGTTGCTTGAAACCAACAAAGCAGCGTCATACACACGAGCTTCAGTAAAGTGATAGATGCTCAAGGCAAGATGCTATCCTTGATAATAATCCACTTCACTATCAATAGCTCCTATCATCAAGCTCTTTTGTAAAGTCAAATGATTCTGGAAAGATCCTGTTCTTGTTGGACAACTCTTTTCCTTGATAGGCTACAAGGCTATTGTATAAATTCACTCCATAAGCAGTAAGCCCTCATTCCGCAGACATCCCCAAAGGTATCTTTGACGAGGATTTCACATCATTCGATTTTTGAAGCAGCTTGATGCGCATGTTGTTTTAGATTGAAACAATAAATTTCGGTTTATAGTTTCTAAAGAACAAAAATGGCGTTGAATGAACCTAATTGGTCGTTCCTGGGCTATAAATATAGAGCGTCAATGTGCACATCAATTGCAGAAACAAACCATCTACCTTCTTAACGTTTTCAAACACAAAAACCTCTTAATTTGTTGTATTTTTTTCACCGACACTGCCTAAGAACTGGATTGAATGTGATGTAGTTTCTGGGCTGCAAGAAAACGCAGATAGAGGTGTACACAGTGCTCCCGATTGAACAGTCTTATCAACGAACAATACGAGTGAATCAGATGTTTCAATAGTTCCCAAACCACAGAAAAAAAACCGCCGAATTTTTCGAATTCTTTCAATACACACACCGCTATTCACGAACTGTTAACAGCACGACAATCTCGCAGAGACTGGAGTGCTTGGAGGAGGTGAATTCCGAGAATGAGTCGAATGGGCTGGGAGGGGTGGGTTTAGTGGTGGGGGTACACCTCCTCCCCCTCCAAACATGATTCGATACTGCGCCGTGTGAAGGCGTCGCCCCCTCCCCTTCTATCATAATATGATTGCTATTGGAGCAGCGGCCCAGTCAATGCTAATAATCCCCACCTATTTCTACAAGATGGAGGAGGTCCTTCGAATAAGGATCCCTTCGGGAAGGTTTCCTTTGGCGCTTATGAGTGAGGGGCCAGTACATTGTACAGTACAACTGCCCCTATTCTTAATAAATCACCATTTTTCCGCTGGCGTTTCATCGGCCTTGTTGGCTGTCCGAGTTGAAGGGTGCTGACTGCTGACAACTAGTGCTGGTGCTGGGCTTCTACTTCTCCTTATTCACCAATCCCTCCCTTCCTTTCTTTTGTGATTTTCACGATAGACCTATTAATATCCTACACGTTTCCCGTTCTATTTCTTATCCTGCTCTGCTCGTTTCTATTACTCTATCCACTTCTCATTTTATTCCTTTTTCATTTTAGTTCTCTGATCCGTTTGGTAGATCCGATCTTTTGGTAGAGAGTTAGTGGGGAGGATATTTTAATATTCTTCCCAAAGAATGGACATTGATATGTCCAAAGCTCCGCCAATTTATGTAGATGCATAACAATATCATTATCATCTATAGTTATTATATTACAAATTGCTTTTTCATATCATATACAGTTCAATAGTTATTTTCTTAGTCTATATTATGTAAATTCATCTATAACTTTGCTGTATTGTAACTATTGTATATAAGTGTATAAGCCAGTATATATTGTAATCTACATAAATAAAGTACTCAATCAATCAATCAATCAATCCGTCACTTTTCTCTTCCTCTCTTCTCCTCTTTTCCTCTTCTTGTCTTCTTCTCATCTTCTCTATCTATAGTTATTATATTACAAATTACTTTTTCATACCATATACAGTTCAATAATTATTTTCTTAGTCTAGCTATATTATGTAAATTCATCTTTAATTTTGCTGTGTTGTGAGCTATTGTATATAAGTGTATAAGCCAGTATATATTGTAATCTACATAAATAAAGTACTCAATCAATCAACATCTTCTTCTCTTCTTCTCTTCTCTTCTTCTCTTCTTCTCTTCTTCTCTTCTTCTCTTCTTCTCTTCTTCTCTTCTTCTCTTCTTCTCTTCTTCTCTTCTTCTCTCTCTTCTTCTCTTCTTCTCTTCTTCTCTTCTTCTCTTCTTCTCTTCTTCTCTTCTTCTCTTCTTCTCTTCTCTCTTCTTCTCTTCTTCTTCTTCTCTTCTTCTCTTCTTCTCTTCTTCTCTTCTTCTCTTCTTCTCTTCTTCTCTTCTTTTCTTCTCTTCTTCTCTTCTTCTCTTCTCCTCTTCTCCTCTTCCCTCTCTTCTTCAACTTCTCCCTCTTTCTTCTTTTTCCCAGTTCACCTATAGGCCTATCCTCTTTACTCTTCCACACCTCTTCATGATCTCGTATTCGTCATCTCTTTCTACTCGTATTTCACTTTTCCCATGCACATGCGCCCCTCTTCCGTTTCCTCCTCACCACTTCTACAGCTCCTCCTCCTTCTTTTCCATCTGCTTCTCATCCGACTTCTCTTCCTACTTCTTCCCCATCTCTTTCCTTTCTTATCATTCCTCTTCTTCTAACCCCAATCATCGCGTTCATTTCCTCTTTTCACTATTATTATTTCAATAAATAACTCAATTTACTCCTATTTAAATAAATTTAAATAATTGTAGCCTAATTTCCTACTCTTTTGCCCTTCTCTTTGCTCTTCATTCCCTTTAGATACATAATCTCACCTCTATCTAAGATTCAGTTTTTCTCTCATTTCTCTCCTTTTGCCGCATAATCTATTATCGGTAAACCTCTTTTCTAGTTTCCGTACTTCTATGTATAATTTTCTCTGATCCTTCTGACTACTACTTTCAAGCTGAGTATCTTGTTTTCTACCATTTGCTCCGATTAGGCTTACCGATATCCTAGAATATGGAAGAATTATTTGTCTGGATAAAAGAAACTCAATTGTATTGTATTGTAACTCAATATCATTCACAGATAATATCGTCACAGATAAGACGGTCTCAAAGTCAAAATAGTGAAGAGAATTTGGTTTGTGTAAGCCTATACTTAAAAAGAGACAAGATACAAAATATTTTGCCTAAAGAGCTTTAGTCAAAAAAGGTAATAAAGAGCTTTAGGTAATAAATAGCTTATTTTATTCAAATTTGGAAATGTAACCGTCTAAATATTGTATAATAGGATGACGCACATTTACGGTAAATGGACGTGTTCAAAAACGTGTCCAATTGGTGAAGAGAGAGGTAGCAGAGCAAAGCCGTAGTGCGGGAAGCCTACCTAGTGAATGGCAGGGGTGACTCGAATAATACAGAACTGAGCACGCTGCTATTATAATGATTTTAACTTCACCTTATAACCAAGGTCTATAGATAGAGGTCGTGACTCCAATGCAAATTTTGGAGTGAGACTCAATATGTCTATTCTATATTTTGTTAATGTATCAAAATATACTACACTTTACTATAACATAATACTAGACTATATTATTTTAACTTGTTAGCTGTTGATCAGCTCAGGCTAACAGCAGGTAAAAAATAAATTCTCAACAACCAACAAGATGGCCGTGTGCCTTGGCCTTTTTCTATTGAACTTGCTAATAACGAAAATTTACATTCCATTTATTATTGAAGTTACTATGATATAGCATACTGAATCGTGAAATGTATAGGTAACGAAATTATACCATACATTACTATCATGCCTCACTGTATTTTATCCCATTTGAGTCAGAAACTGATTAAGAAACAAGTTCAATAAATTATTGATGCTGCATCGATCAAGAAATTTCTTCCTTAAGCATTAACAGTTGAAATTCGTTCAACAATCATTTAAAACTACTTGGAAATTAAAAATCGTTTCACAATAACACTATTTATAATGATTTTATGTACGGATACGAATACTTCAAAAATGTATTGCTCTTAAACGCTGTTTTATTGTGGACTAGCTGGCCCGGCGACCTCATACCGCCAAATAGTTAATGCATCTCATGACAAACTTTAGCTAGATGCACACCTGAGGAGGCGCGATGCGGCATTTTACATCCAGGTGCTTATTGCTTATTGGTTTGAATGGAAGAACTCACACACACTGAATCGGACATGGCGTGGAACGGTGTGATAAGACAATCTCCATAAGATCAACACTTTGTATCACCAATCCGCGCCACCTCAGGTGTGCTTAGCCTTAGCTTAGTCTGATGCTCTATATTTTTATGAAAATTATCCAACAATCAGTATTTACATTTATATCTCAATATTGACTTTCTATGTGCTTAGTTAGTTGTGCAGCAGTTAGTCCAGGCAATGAATGCTCAAAAAAGGGTATAGAGGGAAAAGTTTGGAAGACAATTTTTGACCCCGCAGTCGTGTATAGGCTAGTGAGGAGGTAAAAATATAAAACGTCCCCACCTCTACCCCCTGTGCTAAGGGGGTGGGGGTGATTTAAAGGTACCATTTTCTGGTTTCTCGCATATAACTCGAAAATTATGCATTTTACAGACATGACTATTCTATAAGAAATTAAAGCTTAAGTTACATAATTTCCTACAACATTTGATCCGAAAACTTTTTGTATATCTCTTCCTTTTTTTGAGATATTCACTCTAAAAGATGTGACATTTTTGAAAAAAACACATTGTCCTTCGATTTTTTGCTATTTTTGCTCTTATAACTTTTTTCATTTTATCGATGGAAAAAATCCATGCTGATCATGAGCTTATAGAGCATCAAATTCTCTTCAATTTGATGTATAATTTCACAAGTTTACGCGCATCCTCACGACTGTTGCAGCAGCTTCAGTGTTGAGTGTGAGATCTTCAGTTATGCAAAAATAGACCAATTGACAAAGGAATTTGGAGAGAATGTTTTGAACTCAATTTTTGACTTCGCAGCTTTGTTCGGAACAGTTAGGGGGTGAACATATCAAAAGTCCCCATCAATACCCCTTGTGCTAAAGGGATGAGGGTGGTTTAAAAGTTGCATTTTTCAATGTTTTACTTACACGCTCATATCTTGAGGAAAATGCGTTCAACCGACATGACAAACTATTCAAAAATAAAGCTTCATCAATTCTCTAAAATATTTGTTCTGTGGTGATTTGTGATATCTCCAACAGTTTTCGAGATATACGCTCTTAAATGTGTAAAATTGTCGAAATAACAGATTTTAATCCTATTTCTTGATGTTTCAGGGCCTACAACTCTCCAACAATGCATCGTAAAAATGAATGCTAATCGTTGATTTGTAGAGCTTTGTTTTCTCTTCAATATCATGTATTATTTCACTACTTAATGTTTTCCATCTATTGTTATAGCAGATTCAAAGTTGGGGGTGAAATTTTCAACTCTGCAACAAGTGTCAACTTAGCAGTTCCACACCTTCAATAGACGGGCTAGAGATGCGTATTTTTGCTATGTTTACCTCCCAACTAGTCTCCAATAAGCTACAAAGTCAAAAATTGTGTACCAGATGTTCCAGACTTGAATTTCATTGTCAAGTGGTCAATTGTTACAAAAATAAAATTTCACCCCTCACATTGAATCTGCTATAACAATGGAAGGAAAACATTAAGTAGTGAAATAAAACATCATATTGAAGAGAAAACAAAGCTCTACAAATCTACAGTTAGCATTCATTTTTATGATGCATTGTTGGAGAGTTGTATTCATACGCCAATATTAGAGTAGAAATCAGACTATATAATTATTCATCATAAATCAGCTGAAAAGTAATTACACAGATGATGTGTTTGTGAAGCCAGTCAATTGCTGTATTTCCATAAGGTCTATAGTTTCAATCAGGTACTTGTGGATGAGAATTCTGCGTGAGGTCTACTGTTCACAGAACTACTAGTATATCTCCTTGCTGCTGTTTTTCCCGTGCATATTCTAAATTTACATCATTTATGCCCGGTTTCTCAGTCGTTCAATAAACAACGCTATAGCTATTGATTCAATAACTTTATCGATTCAATAAATTTTTATTGGTTCCTTAAACATATTTATAGAATCCATAGCGATTCATCTGTTCAATGGATCTGGCAGCATGGCATGATTCCAAACCGACCACTTTCGTAAACAAACTTTATATGGTAGCCATGGTAACCAACTAAATCGTGTTTGTTTTTCCTTGCTGCTTGTTGTGAAGTTCAATTTGAAGGTTATTTCCTACGTTACTGATAACTTTTTAAGTTATTATTATAATTATGGCAGAGAAACGAGACCGGGGCAAGAATTTTGCAGAGGTTGAAAAAGAACATTTAGTAGAGATCTGCCTAAAGTATAAAAATGTGATAGAAAATAAAAAGGCAGATAAATATTCAATAAAAGATAAAAGCAAGGCATGGGATGCAGTGAGAGAAGAATATAATTCTATCCAAATCACCGGTTTCAGGGAGGTGAAAACTTTAAAATCCCTCTACGATGGATTGAAGATGAAGGCCAGGAAGGAAAAAACTGAAGAAAGGGTTAGTATCTTTTTATATATACTATTTTTCTCTATTTTTGATGTCTCAGCTCTGATCTAGTGTAGAAGTATGTTTTCAATTTTTGGATCAACATTTTTCTAATAATTTAATATTTAAATTTGTGTTTTATTACATTTTTTATTAATTGAATAGAATTCAAAGTCAGTCTTCCAATTTTTACATGATTGGTGCTCTCACAGTATATTACTTCAATTAATAAATTTATGTCATAGCTATTTTATTGGTGAGGAGAGCCTTGCTAATAGATCCACCTCGCAGTATGACCATTGTGTCTAATATTATTTCCATGTGTAACATAATGGATCAACAATTAATTTCGGGTGGGCTCCGAACTTACCAGGTAATTGATAGTAAAGCAGATAACAAGACTATCTCTGCTGAACACCTATCCTAGCAGTCTTGTTCGTGACTTACTAAAAGATATAGTAAAATTCTCTATTTTTCAGAAGTGGTGGTCATTCCTGCAACAGAGGAGGTGGAGGAGGTAGTAGAGGTGGAGAAGGCAGAGGAGGTGAAGGAGGTAGTAGAGGTGGAGAATAAAGAAATACCAACGCCAACAAGGCTTTCAAAAAAAACAATAACGGAAAGCCCTATCAAAAATATGGAGAAAACAAGGAAGAGAAAATTTGAATTTGAGGCTCTATTAAAAGAACAGTACTACGCAAAGGAGCATGATAAAAAAATGATTATATTAGCAAAGGAGGAGCGGGCTGCTGATTTGAAAATTCAGTATATAAATATGAAAATTGAAAATGCCCAAAAAAAACAATTAATTCTGAATATTGAGTTAAAAAATTACAGAATGATAGTTTATTATCATAAAAGAATTGAATAATAATCAAACAATAATAATAATGGTTGTGATTCTGAAATAATTGTAGTTTTATTGTTGTGTGTACCATTTCCTCTTCAATTTAAATTCTGAAGATTGTAGCAATGACATTGTCTGGAACAGCAAACTGATTTCGTTCTCCTTCTAATTGAATTTGATCAAACTCTTCCATAACTTCATCATTGTCCATTAGAGGCTGCTCTTTCTACTGGATAGCTATATTATGAAGAACAGCCGTTGCTGTTATTATCATTAAAGTAGTTTGAATTTTTGTTCTTAATCCTATTGACAAGCAAGGAAATCTGCGTTTCCACACTCCAAATGCTCTTTCAATGGTATTCCTAGTTTGGATGTGGGCACTATCATATCTTCTTTCTGCTTCATTTGCAGGATGTAGAAGTGGAGTTAGCAAAAAATTTCTGCATGGATATCCACTATCACCAAGTAGGTAGCAACTGCTGCCCCGATACAACCCAGCTTCCAAATCAGCACGTATCTTGGACGTATTAAAAATCGTACTGTCATGAACAGAACCCCTCCACCTAGCAGTGATTTCGGTGAATACTAGCTGTGCATTGCAGATAGCTTGCACATTGATAGAGAAATATCCTTTTCTATTTCTATACAGTTCTGCATCTTGGCCACCAGGAGATTGAATTTTTATAAGAGTACAGTCTATACATCTCCAACCACGTTAGGGAAACGACGAATTTGAAAAAAATTTTTTGTTCTTAAAATTTCCCAATTTGTGGGCATTTGAATAGAATTAACGCGCAAAGAGGCTAAATAGTGGGTAATTTTCTTCACTATTTTGCACACAGTACTTTTATGGACATGAATGATATCCCCAACGACATTTTGAAATGTTCCAGTTGCGTAGAACCGTAACCCAATAAGTAATTGGTCCATTTTCGACAACGGCTTACCTCTGATGTTCAAATTATTAAATTCGGGAAGTAGTTCAGAAATTTAGATCACTGTCTCTTTACTAAACCTGTATCAAGCTATGAATTCACTGTCCGAGAAATAATAATTAAATGTGTCAAGCCTAATCCTATACTTTCTTACAGGTATTAACTCGAACACTTCATCATCTGAACTGCTGCTGTACCTAATTATATCTAGATCCATTTCAATATATTAAAATAACAGAACATCGAACACAAAACATTCAAACATAACCTTTAAAAGCAATTTATTGATTCGATATAAATATTATTATAGGCTGGATTTTGGCATTATTTTGTTCAATAAACAAAATCTAGGCTATAGCTTATCCCATATGATTGTGATTAGGCGTACGGTAGCCAAAGAAGAAGAAGAAAGAACGCTATAGCTATTGATTCAATAACTTTATTCAATCAATAAATTTTTATTGGTTTCTCAAACATATTAAATAGAATCCATAGCTATGGAACGATTTATCTGTTCAATGAATCTGGCAACATGGCATGATCCCAAACTAGCACTTTCGTAAAAACAAACTTTATACATGGTTCCTATGGTAACCAACCAAATCTTGGATGTTTATTCCATGCTTCCTGTTGTGAGGTAATTTCCAACGGTACTGATATCTTTTGGCTGATGTCTCCAAAACAAGATGGCTGACACCAAATGAGGGCTATCAATGCTAAATATAGTGCAACTTTGATTCTGTTTTGATTTTAAAATACCGGTGATCTACACTAATTTTAATTTTATTTTGTAATTTAATTTTTCAAACTTAATTTTTTGATTGCAACCAAAATTTTGAGAAATTTATCCATTCCATAAATATGTATAGGCTGGATTTTGGCACTATAGTTTATCGTTTATGGATTCGATAAGTTTAAGGAGCGTTCTAGAAACGCATTTCTCATATTTATCGGTTCAATAAAGTTATTGAATGGATAAACAGCTCATGGAACGATTGAGAAACCAGGCATTTAGTGTTTATCGAGAGATTTAAGGATTCAATAAGTTTATGGAGCATTCTAGAAACGCATTTCTCATGTTTATCGATTCAATAAAGTTATTGAATGGATAAACAGTTTATGGAACGACTGAGAAACCGGGCATTAGGGTTCTACGACCCAAGTTTAGACGTCGTTTGTACCGCGGCATTATTATAATTAAAATTTTGTATATCAGTAGGAAGAAAAATAGAAAAACAGATCAAATAGTGTAGGATGACGCAATGATTATAACAGCTGGTTTTTATTTCTATGTGTGGCCAGTTCACAAATCTTCTCCCATAAGGATTACATGTGAACTTTGAAGGACCGTAGGAGAGAGTCCTGAAGTTGGATCATAAATTTGATAGGCCATAAACCTGCTCCTGAACATTAGATTCAAAGCTAAAAAAATTATCAAATTCGGTGCACACATAAAAAAGTTATTGAATGTCAAAATTTGAGGCTCGATTCTTATTCATCCTATATTCTATACTATTAAACGAGAACTTCTGTTTATATGTTTGGATGTTTAGATGTTTGGATGTTTAGATATTTAGATGTTTATATGTTTGTATTTCACCGGATCTCGAAAACAGCTCTGACGATTTTCACGAAATTCAGAACATAGGTTTATAATATAAAGATTCGATTGCACTAGGTCTCATCCCAGGGAAAACACGCTGAAGGACATTAAAAGGATAATTATTATTCATCCTTGGAAAAACAGCTGATAATTATTTCGTCGTCTGTTGGTGATGGAAGTGAGTGAGCGAGTTCATGTGTGTGGGACTGTGTCAAAATTATGACTCAGCTGTTGAACTTAGTGCCGGTTGCAAAAAAACCGGGTTATTCTCAATCCTGATTAATTCCAGTAGATCCATCTTTTTGAAATGGTCTCCTCTGATTTGGTTCACGTGACGTTAATCAGGATAAAAATTTAACCGGCTTTTCTGCAACTGGGCCTTTGTGAGGGAAGTTTTTGCATTCCTCTGGGAATTAATCTCAATTTACCGTGATTAGATAGAACATTTATGTATGAATGTTATAATTTCTTCTTTCGTAATAAATTTTTTATGCTTTCGTACTCCAAAGCGAAGCTCAGTCCCCGATATTATAGATATAATGAAACTTCTGCTACTTGCGTTCTCATAAACTTCCAAAGCACTCTCTTTCCCTTAAGAGACACAAATATGAGTATTCAGATAATCTTTTAATAAAGTTTAGTTTGCATATTTTTAACTGAATTATACACGCTAAATAAATGTGAACCTGTGTAATGTAACTATAATATTGATAATTGTGTACACGGTTACTTCCAGAGATAAAATTGGCATCATGAGATGTATTTATCAATAACTTAAAGCTTATAACTATCATTACTTACATCTCTGACTCATAATCTCCACTCTCCATTCAGGAAATCATCATGAGTGGAAACGTTTGTATTAGTTTTATCATTCATCCCCTCATCATCACCTTAAAATACTCTTGTAGAAAGTTGTCCTTGTGAAAATAAATGAATAAGTAAGTGGAACTGGCCTCAAGCAGTCACCCTTCCCACTGGTTTACCAAGTAAATGTTTCTATATGATACTAAATTATTATTCGGTTTTACAGGGTCAACAAATTATTCTTCAACAATGGTTATTTATCACATTAAGCTTGATTATTTATTGTGCAAAAATCGCAAAACCAATAGAATGAATCACAACACGAACGAAAAATATTAGCTCCACAGTATTCAATTCTAAAAACAAGTAGAATTCACAATTAACAATGTTTCAAGAAACCACATTAGCCTATAACCAGAAGTCGATGCTAAGATTGAATTGCCCAATGGATTGTCCATCGGACATCAGTATTAGATGTCATTTAATGAGAATTAGTGTATCATCCGGCATTTATTGTAGCTCACATTAAAATAAATCTAAATCCAAATCTATTATAATTATTATATGATATAAAAATATTCGACTATAATCAACCTAGGCAGAAGTGAACATCAATACAAGATGCAATACGTTAATTGAAATGCATTCAAGAATTGTCAAGATTACAATACATTGAAGATTGGGCTACATTTCTGAAACTCATTATTTTTCTATTTAGTAGGTTATAGAATAATATTTTTTCTATTTACATTGCTATTTTTTCCGAATAGATAGGGAAATGATGGTAACTGAGGTGCAGCTGGTAATTGTGGTAAATCTACTTTAGGTAGTTGCAATGAGGGTAACTGGGGTACACTAGGTAATCCAGGAATACTAGGTAATTGCATTGAGGGTGATATTTGAATGTTGGGTATCTGAGGCACTGGTATGCTTGGTAACTGAGGCATTGAGGGTATTGGTAAACTTGGTAATTGTGGCATTGAGGGCATTGGTAAGCTTGGTAATTGTGGCATCGAAGGTATTGGTAAACTTGGTAATTGTGGCATTGAGGGCATTGGTAAGCTTGGTAATTGTGGTACTGTAGGCATCATACCCGACATCTTTTTACCAACTCCAGATATTGAATTTTGAATCTGAAAAAAAATTAAATATCTGTTACTATATTAAGCACGCTGGAACGCTGCTTGATAAGTGTGTCCATGCCTTCATACAAAATTCAACTCCAAATATTTGAACCTACTCTTTCTTGAGATTGTCCGGTACACTTTTTTTTATTTAAATTGAATAATCTTTTTCAATATAATTGTTAAGATCATTTATAAGAGTGAGAAAAAGTGGCAACTGAAATTTTTAAGTTGTCTAATAAGCAAGTTATGGGTTGTTGAAAGTGCTAACTCCGTTTTCTTTCCAGATCATAAACGGTTTCGACTTGTCCATTGGAGTCTTTTTAATAATACATAAAGTATATCATTGGCTTTGTTCTAATATGATTTTTTCGCGATTTTTGCCAAAATAAACAAGATACCGAATTTACGAAAAATGTTACTTTTTATTTATGAACGATATGGGAAATAAAATGTTTTGGTTTGGAAAGATACATTTTTTAAATGTTTAATTGAAGTTCTGTTAATATAGTCGAAACCGTTTATGATCTGGAAAGAAAACGGAATCTGGAAAGTTAGCACTTCAACAATCCATAACTCGCTTATTAACATTTACATTCACATTTACATTTATTACATTCCTTAATCACAACATCAAATTAATGATTGGGAGAGAATCAACAGGATAAACCCAAAACTGTTCCTCTCCCTAATTTTGATAAAAATAGTCCAAATGAGGTTATGAAAACACTTTTATAAAGATCACAAAAATTTACAGTCCAAATAAACATTATACTAAAAATTTTGTATCTCGGTTGATCAGAAAGATGAAACAAATTATTATTACACTTGAAAATGCATTAATAAATTGAAAAATAGGTATTAAAAAACTTGTTAAATTTGAAGCCAGAACATTGATTATTGAGTACCTATATCATTGGCTTTGTTGTAATATGCTTTTTTTCGCGATTTTTGCCAAAATAAACAAGTTATCGAATTTACAAAAAATGTTACTTTTTTATTTATGAACGGTATGGGGAATGAAATGTTTTAGTTTGGAAAGATACATTTTTTTTATTTTTAAGAGAAGATAGTCGAAACCGTTTATGATCTGGAAAGAAAACGGAATCTGGAAAGTTAGCACTTCAACAACCCATAACTCCACTTAAAAATTTCAGTTGCCACTTTTTCTCACTCTTGTTATGATCTTAACAATTATATTGAAAAATATTATCCGATTTAAATAAAAAAAGTGTACCAAACAGCCTTAATGAAAAATAGTTTCATACGACTATCATTAGTCCAATATGTTCATATCCATTCTCTTGAAATCTCTATTATAATTATATAAAAGCGGAATGGCACCAGTGGCGCCATTTCACCAAATTTCTAGGGGGGGGGGGGGGCAAAAACCAAGAGGTATGAGGGGGGAAGGAATACGTCCAAAGGATAGAGCGTCCTGGGTTTCCCCATAAATGTTACATTCAATGATGTTATTATATGCTTCATTTTCTCCAGTTTTATACAAATGTGGTTGAAGTTTCAATACAAGCATAGAGGCCTACATTATTAGTTCATGAAGTATTTATTAGAAATACAGGCCTACAGAGGCCTTAAAGTAGGAATACACTGAAACAGATTTCTTAAAAATTATGGAAAAAGATAAATTTTTCTTTTACAATGACAATTTCAACAATTTCATTGGGGATCATATTCTAATTGTAAAAAAGTATTAAGTCAGTATGAGATTCTAAGGATTTGTGTAGATAGACCCGCATTTTCATTATTCATCTGATCCTTGGGGGGGGGGAACTAATTGACAGATCGTGTTCAGATTTGGTACAGAAGTTCAGCAAAGGTCTAGAAACTTTGTCTTGAGAGGATGAGGACTTCAGAATTACGCCAAAGATATGCCCAAGATGAGCGGTTATACTGCGTTTTCCTTGCGTTTCCTTCGTTTTTTCACATTCTGCAAGAACTATTTAGGAGAACATCTTTAAGTTTGGTACACAGGCTAAGTTGCGAGGTATAAAAATGTTGTATTGGGAGGGTCTTGGAATACCGCCCAAGTTCCGCGGTCTTTGAGTGTTTTCCTGCGTTGTCTACGCCTCCTCAAGAACTAAATGTAAGATTGCATGTTCAGATTTGGTACAGATTTTAAGCAAAGGTCAGGAAATTTCGTCTTGAGAGGAATTCAGATTAAGCCAAAGATACGCCTATGATGGGCGGTTTTACTGCGTTTTCCTTGCGTTTCCTAGCGTTTTATCTGTGTTTTCCCACATTTCTCGAGAATCAATTGAGAGAAAATGTTTAAACTTCATACAGAAGTTCAGCTAGGGTATAGAAATTTCGTCCTAAGGGAACTTTGAAATAAAGCCAAAGATACGCCCAATATAAACGCTTCTACAGCGTTTTCCAAGCACTCCCCAGTGTTTTTTAAAGGGGTTCTCTTCTCAAGTTTTCAAAGGATTTTTCTATCTTTCTCAAGCAAATTGAGACTCTGTAGATAGGGTCAGATATGAATGTTTGTTGGGTTCTTCATATCATTCCTGTTTCAAACTTCAAAGAACTATTAGACTGAAAAACAATAATTCTCATAATTTTCTAACCAATAAGTCTCTAATTGAGAAATAACTGAATATTCATAGTTTCTGATAGGAAAATTTCTTATATGAAGTGCAACCCTGCACTTCATATAATTCAAAGAAAACTGGTGATTTAATCGAGTCTGGACGTATCTTTTGACTTTTTGACGAAAGGAAGAAAGCTCAAATGAAAAATGCTTCTAATTCTTCTTGTGGATGATTCAGCCGGGGGTCCAGGGGGCGGATCCCCCTTGTTAGACGGATAATGCGAGCAAAGCGAGCCTGCCGGCTAGTATTGTATATGAATAATATGGATTAAGAATCATGCTTCACCATTCAATTCATCTACAAATATTTATTCAACATTAAACAATAATTGAATTATTCAAACTACAACAAAAATGTAATTTTTCCAAGAGCAAATGTAGCTTAGTAGCCCAATCAATAAACTCATAAGCTTTCTAGATGCCGTAATCAATTCACCTTCTCATTGAATATTGAACTTCAAAATTGAAGTATATGAAATTAAGGTAGATTTCTCCACTATTCCTTCTCGAATAAATAAAACTTTTGTGTTAGACCAACAATACATGGATTAAGTTTTTCAAAACTGAAACATTCTGCTGCACGTTCATGAGTAGAATGAAAGCAGTATAACATTCACAAAATTTGATATTCCACATGTGCAATGGAAGGGATAGTTGATTTAAAATATTTTGAAACGTAATGGAAAATAAATTATTAATTTTGATATCCAGAAATAGAATAGCTTGAAATATCATATTATAAATAGATAATTTGAATATAGCCCAATTTAATTTTTTGTGAATACAGTTTTACGGTACCTGAGCAGACGATTTACTGTCATACATGCATTTAACCAGAGTGTATGCTCTGTTACATCCATCGTATTTCGATTGCTGACTGATCACTGAAAACAAAATACAATATTAAATCAGTGCAAGTTGGATAATTTAAAAAAAAATACCAAGTCAAAATTTTAGGTTCACTTGGAAACTCCTATAGTTATTGTATTATAGAAACACTTCACTTATATGGGCTACTTTTGTACAAATTAATAAAAACTTGTAGTACCCTTAATATATTAAAATATTTTAAAGTTTTTAATAATAAATGGTACCGTACTACAAGTTTTTATATTGTTTTTATTATTGAATTATATTTATGAATATGCATGGATATATTAATTTATAATAGGCTATCCTACCTACATTACATTAATAATTGTAGCCTACTACTGTATTAGAAATGGATCAGTATTTTTATACTGTATCAATTCTGCAAAAAAAAACTAGCTTATTACTCCAATCAACTGAGAGTTTCTCAGGTCTGCAGCAACTCCTCCATGCGTACAGGGAAGCTTCCCTTGCATGAGAGTATATTTTATTGTCAAAGGAATAAAATGTATATAATATTAATAATTATTATTATTATCATTGGTTTAGACTCTAGATGAATGATTAAGTTTTTCTATACATTGTTTTTCGGCAATAAATTTAATTATCATTATCATTATTAAATACCTACAGCTCTAAAACCTGTTAGTAACAGTTGTGGATCCTACTATTTTTCAACAAATACCTACTAAATCTGATACCAAAATCTAATTTTAAAATCTAATATAATTAAATATTTAGAACAATACATTTTTAAATGTCTATAATGTTTTATTCTGAAGCCAGAACCTAGATGCTTCATTTAACAAATCTCTCATATTTTAAAATATGTTTCAATAATTTCAATATACTAAAATCTTGATGCTCACCATTTTTTGCAGCCTTCAAGCAAGTGTCCAATTTCGTTTCAATTGTTTCTGTGTAATTTGACTTCTTAGGGAAATAGTTCAACAAACTTTCTAGTTTCGACTCATTGAATTGACCTTTCTCGTCCATCTGAAAATGATAATTGTTTTGTGTTACTCATTTCTTGCATTATCATGGAAATGATAGAATTATCTATCACCCTACTTATTACTATTGTCAAATCTTAATAAGATAACTTAGTGATACATTCGAGAACTTCACGTCTTACGAGAAAGTCCTTTGCATCCATTGCTTATTTGGGATTTGGGGACAATAATAAATTTTGAATGTTTATTTACAAGTACGGTAAGCACAAGAAGGATAAAAACAGAGAGTATAGACTAAACTCTCTGGATGGAGACTGTATACAGATTCCAAAGAATTCATTATAATAACATTAATTATTTATAAAATATTGAATTCTAGCTAGAAATCAATAATTACTCTATGAATCAATCATAAAATACGGTGATGGAAAGTACCTTAATATACTATTATAAGTAGAAAAACATCATATTCATACTAGAATATTTTAATTGATATAGGTTGATAATATATGTGAGATACAGCAGTGGTCGCTATAAGTTTTATAATATTACAGTATGCCACATTAATTATCGTTCCTTACCAGATCAAATTCCTGCATCATACAAAGAAAATAGCATTTAGCTCCTTCTCTTGGTGGTATAATGTCCTGGCCAATCATATTAAATACTTCAACTAGAATGCAAAATGGAAATGTTTTCAGTTTTATTGTCAAATATCACATTCAATAGGAGACTCGATAAAGAATTCGTAATTTCAAGTATAACACTAAAATTATAAGTTTCTTACTGATAACCAATAAATTATCTCAATTTTTAATTATGGTACGGTAGCATTATAAAACTGAGAGAATACGTTCAGTACTTGTTCTATAAGTTAATAAAGAATTTTCAGATATGTTAATTTTTTCTTGAATAAATATTAATTAACTCACCATCTTTATTTATATTGTGCATTAATGCCTGGTATGACTGGCATTTCTATCCTTAAACTTTCTATACGGTACCTTGAACTGCTGCTCAGTGCTCTGTCGTTTTAATTTTTTTTGAACGTTGATATACAATATACAAGAAAAATGAAGGAATAATATTGTTCATATTCTCAACATGATTAAATTAAATTCAAATAATGTTGATGTGATTCTAGAAATTTAAAAATTAATGCATGAAAGAAACTCCAAATCTGATAATAATTCACCATGCTTTCATGAGATGTGGGAATGTCAATAAGTTATTATAAATAAAATAAAACAGTGATTTCCAACTCTTACAAAACTTTTCTTATGGTAATCAAAAAGATTTTTCCAATGACTGATTTACTGGTATACTGAATCTTTTAATCTTCTTCATGTTTTGTATTTTCGTTCACAAATGCATTAATAGGTGAGTATGAAATACTTCTGTTGATTAAGAATCCAGAGATTTATTTATTTGGAAATATACATATTTGAGGCCACCAGAACTACTAATTAAAAAAAAAACATGAAAAAGGAAAATAAAAAAATCTGTGGTTTTTTGACAATTGCTTAGTCTTTTTCATTCAATAAGAAAATAAAGTAGGTATTTAATACTATTGAGTGTAAGGAAAAAAGTAATAACAAATAAAGCAGAAAAATAGGAAACATTGCATACATTTAAACTTATAGTTGCGGAAAAAAAGAAAGTCAGCATCAAGTATTAGAATTAAAACCATTAATATATTGTATAATATAATAAGGATAATCAAGAGATTATTTTAGTAGAACTACTGTTGTGAAGAGAAAGACAAGATTTTTTCAAAGCATAATAAATAGCAAGTAGGTACTTACTTGCGGCTACATTGTATTTATCAGTGCATTTTTGAGTTGAATTTATCAACTGGCCTCTGAAGTTTCTCATCACCTCATTGCTTATACCTTCACACTAAAAGAGAAATTTATATTCTTGACTAAAACTTATTAAATTTTATAAATAGAGAAAGATTAATAATTTAGTAGTGTTGATCAATTCTTATTTACTTTTTTATCAGATCAATAAAAATTTCGAATATATCAGAGGAAAAACAAATTTTTCATTAAAATTAACTAAGCATCAGTGCAATTTTTCATGATTTGAAAGATTTTACAGAAACAGAAAGAGTTGCTGTTTGTAGATTTCATGCTATAATAGCCCTAGTAAAAATGTTGTGAATGGAGAAACTGTTACACTCAATATCAAATTAAATATCCATTCGTCACGTCATGAAATAAAAAGACATTCTATTCCATTTTAATAAATATGGTAACCAGAATAGTATAGGCCTGCTTTATATAATATGAGCTACCAACAGATTTATGTCTAACTTGTAATTATTTCAGAAAATGAATAAATAAGTTTAAAAGAAAATATTCAGGAGTGAGTGTAGCATATTATGACTTTTTGAAACATCAACTGCTATCTTCTATTCAATTATAATATATTATCTAGGCTAATCTATTTCATCAATTAAAATATTGCAATGAACTTTAATTACAGATATCATAATCTGACAGTATAAACTAAGCTTTGCTTGTATTATTCCTCTTTCAAATTTTAATGGTAATGATGTCCAAAAGGTTATGTGCAAGTCACTCTCTTCACTTTTCTGGTCCTAAATACTCCTTGAGAATAATTGACAGATGATAGTAATTTGGAATTCAGTAGGCCTAATGTTGTTGGAAAGCCGAAAGAACACTTGAGAGCTTTATAAATTCAAAAAAATTGCATTAAAAATTTTTTGAGCCGAAATTCTACTCTTATAATAATACCAATACTCTTAAGCTCCTATTAGTGTAGAAATATATTTTATTCATTCAACATTGAAAAGGGGATTGATCAAATTATAGTATTAAAGTCCATTTGTATTTCGCATGCAAAAATAATCTAGAAATTTGAAAATAGTGTTCGTAAATATTTCATTATTTAAAATGCTTCCACTGTAATGATTATGTGGCATATTTAATTTTTGAAACGAATAGACTTTGAATTCAAATAGTCCACCTTGATATATTACCTGAGAAGCGCTCAATAGAATGGTTGGTATTACCAGGAATGATATGATCACCAACATTTTAGAAATACAATAATATTTTTTCGTGGATTATTTTTCACACCTCAATATTCACAATAAAATCTGCCCAGTTCCTCACTGGATACTTGAAAAATTAATCAGTACAGTAACCTATAACCGTATTATCACTATAGTGTGCTCCACAGATTGTTCAATTACCTATTCCTGCTTTTTAATAATGAGATACCTTGATTAGGTACTCTAGAAACTTGAATGTGTGATCACTAGTCATTTTCATTTCAGATCTAAATGAATGATCTGCATGATTTGGGTCATTTCCTATATGAAAGGAAATCACCCTCTCTTCCTATAATAATTTTGATCACTAATATTGATAAATCAGATTAAATTTGTTTGAATTTTTTTTTATTTTTACTAAAAAGTAATACAGTTGTTTCAAAATACCATAAAGAGGTCACTCGATGATATAGTATGATATACTTGGTTTTGAATGTTGTTGTTGGCCAGATTTGTAATGCTTGAAATTATTTTATTACTTTGTTTACTGTAATGTGAAATACTCTTACGAGTATAATCACTGGATTTCAATAATGCTCTGTTGCTATATTGATATAGGCTAGTAGTTATTGCTAACCGAGAGTTGAGTCTCAATTTATGAGAAAAATAGTTATTTATAACTATAAAACCAAGATTTATTTCAATAAATTGGTACAGTATCATAATAATAATAATAATAATAATAATAATAATAATAATAATAATAATATAATAATAATAATAATAATAATAATAATAATAATATAATAATAATAATAATATAATAATAATAATAATAATATAATAATAATAATAATAATAATAATAATAATAATAATAATAATAATAATGTCTATGGTCGGGGGTACAACCAATACCTACTATTACTTGTAATAGTAGGTATTGGTACAACACGACCAGAATAGTTTATTCAAATTATAGACATGATTATAAAAAGCATATAAGGTACAGTTATTTACAAAGTATTAATACAATTGGTTGATTACTTGCTGATCTAAGAAAATGTGGCCCCCACTATATATGAATATGTGTCGGGATGCCACTAATTTTGCTATTCTTCAAGATTTTATGCCAAAAGTAAAACATTCTAATAAAGATACATCTTACGATTCATTAGAAGTTCATGAAAACCACATTTATATACACAGATTTAGAAAAGAAAATTGATAACCCAAGATGTAGAAATTTTATAAAAATTTAACATGAAAAATATTTATAATACTCATGGGAAAAAAATCATTAAAATGAAGAAAATAAGAATGAAACAGTATGAAAATTTTTTCATAGAACTAATTGTTCTCCATGATTGATTCTATTGGACAGGAGCCATTTTTTTTGTTTTCGATTTGAATGAATTGATTGGAACTGTTTCTTTAATGGTAGCTATTGGCAGTTTATTGAAAATTTTTGGTCCTAAATAGGCCTATGTGGCTGACCTCTGAGCAGCTGATGTTGTCATCCTGGGAATTGCCAAGTCTATGATCCTTCTGCGAGCTCCTTGCGGGTGATTCAAATTGATGAAGAATTGTGGGTTCTTTCTGGTGAATGTTAGAAGTCTGTGAATGTAAATCTGTCGTATGCTGAGGATGCTAAGCTCCGAGTATAGTAGTACTGAAAGGAAGAGTGGATGTTTGCGTCCTATTATCCTCAAAATTAGCTTCTGAACCTTGAAGATGAGATCGATGTGGCAGAAATTTGTAGCTCCCCAGGCCAAAATGCCATATCTTGCTATGGACTTGACTATTGTATAATAAATTCATCATGTCTATTGATAGTAGCTGCCTGAGTTGGATAAATTTGTAAATTAATTTTCTGTTCCTAGCCGTTTGATGTGAAATGTACGTGTTTATACCAGCGAAGTAATTCATCTATTATGACTCCTAAATATTTTATATTGTTTGTGCGCTCTATTGAAGGACAATTACAATTCATACTATCCAATTTGCAATGATGTAGTTTGATTGTCTGCTTAGAAGGCTTCTTGGAATCTGTCAGTGAGAAAGCAATAAATTTTGTTTTTGAGGCATTAATCGTCAGAATGTTATTGAAGAGCCAGGAGGTAACTTTTCCCATTCCAAGTTCAGCTGACCTGAAGACGTCATCCCAGCTGGTTCCCCGGAATAATACTGCTGTGTCATCGGCAAAGGCGATAATCTTGCCACCGACATCCATTGAGCACAGCTCGTTGGCAAAGATGAGGTAGAGTATTGGTCCAAGAACGGCTCCTTGTGGTACTCAGAAGCTATAACTGAAAGGCCATCTCCTGCACTTGGGTTTCTCTCAATCCTGCCTACGATTTTCCAGATATGACTTGAACCATTCTGAGACAACACCTCTTACACCCATAGCCTGAAGCTTTGTCAGTAAGATGCCATGAGATACTGTATCAAACGCCTTTGCTAGATCCAGAAATACTGCAAGGTATTTCCTACCATTATCCAAATCGTTAATTACGGACCTTGTCAACTCAAATATAGCAGCATCTGTACATCTGTTTTGTCGAAAGCCATACTGATTGGGTGACAACAGGTTTTTTGATTCAATATAATTAACCAATCGCTTTTTTACAAGTTTTTAAGGATCTTTGAATATTACCGTACTGACTAATGCTATTGGCCTATAGTTGTTGAGTTCAGATCTATCGCCACCTTTATGTAAGGGTCTTATGCAAATCTCTTTCATTGAATTTGGAAAGACCCCACTTGAAAGACTCTTATTGAAAACATCCGCAAGTGGTATTGCAAAGTGCTCTTTTACTGCTTTCAGAGTTCTGTTGTCAATTTCGTCAAGCCCTAGGGCACTATCATTTCGAAGAGTATTGATATTGTCCAGTACTTCCTGTTCTGTAACTGGTTGAAAATACATTGAAGATGGCGAGTTTATAGTTTATATAGAATGACATGTTCAAAAATCAATTCATAAATTGATTGTAGGTTCTTTTTATAAGGGTACAATATAACCTGTACTTATTCGTTGAATGAATTATAATAAAACGTTGAAATAAGTAGAGTTTGAATTCCACAATAAATGCGGGAATTACGGCCTTTAAAGTTGGAAGATTATTACCTTCGATTGGACTAAGTTACATTTATGCTCAATTAATATTTAATAGCCTACTAGTATGGAATTGAGCTACCATTCAATCATTCCTAGACTCATGAAGATTTAGTTATACCGTAACTTATAAACATAATTTTTCAATAGTAAACTGGATATTACGGTCATCAGAGTAGACTATAATAAAATGACTCATAGTCAAAGAAAATGTATAAGCCATCTCTTAGTCAAACAAATTTTTTATAAGAGAAACATATAATTTCTCATCTAAAATCAATAATACTATGTCAAACTATTTTAAAGAGTTATTGAAAAGTTATAAAATGATAGTAGAACAACAGATAATACATTAGATAACTACTCCAAATGAATACACTTTACTTACTTACTTGCATACTTGTGATGATCCCACTGGAAGCTTTGCAGCCGTGGTCGTCGTTTGTCCGATTCAACTTGAGGTCAGACGTCCTCCCAGAACTCTTTCATGGAATAGTAGTTCTTTTCCAGCAGATATGTCTTCAAAGATTTTCTGAAGATTGCAGGATCACTATACCTCCTTATGTCTAAGGGGAGCCTGTTAAACACCCTGCTGGCTACATTCCTCGTACTATTCAAGGCTAGTGTTGTCCGTTGTCTATCTATGTGGACGTTCCCTCTCTGCCTAGTATTGTGGTGGTGAATGCTGGAGTTTCTTTCAAAATGATCAGGATATTTCAGGATTGTTGTCGCTGACTCCAGTATGTACACATCCGTTAATGTTAACACTTGTAACTTCCTGAATATTGGTTTGCAATGTTCAATATAGTGTGCACCACTTATAATTCTGACTATTCTTTTTTGCAGTAAGAATACTCTTTCTGCTTCTGTGCAATTTCCCCAGAATATGATGCCATATGTTAAAACACTGTGGAAGCAGCCATAATAAACTTTCATCAATACTTCAGTGTCCACTACTTTCTGCAGGCGACGTGCAAGGCAACACACTACGTTTAATCTCTTAGCAACATTATTAATGTGTTCTTCCCAACGTAGATTGTCAGCAATGTGTACTCCCAAGTATTTGGCATTTTCATTCAATTGCAAGTGTTGATCACCAATGCGCAAACGTGGACTAAAGTCTCTTTTCTTAACATTATGGAACTGCATCACACACGTTTTCTTTTGGTTTAGTACCAGCTTATTTTCTGTGCACCATATACTCATCTCATTCAAACCTTGTTGCGTTTTCTTAATTGCTTCAGAAGAATTCCTGTCTACTAAGAGGTGACACACATCATCTGCAAACATCCAAATCTCCCCCGCTTGTACTGAAGTTGGAAGATCATTCACAAAAAGCAGGAAAAGAACTGGACCCATATTTGAGCCTTGCGGCACTCCTATGTTAACATCCTGTTGCACTTGTGATCTTATATGTCGAATAACATTATCCTTTCCCATGTGACTCACAGTGACCAGTTGTTGTCGGTTTTCCAAGTAAGTCATTATCCAATCCAAGGGTTTTCCTGTGATTCCATACTTGACAAGTTTTAGCTTCAACCTTCTGTGATTAACACAATCGAATGCCTTGGTCATATCGTAGAATATTGTGTACACCTCGTCCGTACAATCTACTTTATCGTACACTGCAGTTAATAAGGCAAAAATTGCATCTGCTGTGCTTTTTTTCTTACGGAATCCGAATTGTCTACCACTTATCAATCGGTGTTGCTCCAAATATGGAATCAATCTGTCCAGATAAGCAACTTCAAAAACTTTGGAATAGACTGATTGTACAGCTACAGGTCTATAGTTGCTTACTACATCTTTTTCATTCTTTTTATATATTGGGACCAGTTTAGATGTTTTAATCGCTTCTGGAAACTTCCCTTCTTCAAATGACTTATTAATAATCAACGACAAAGGTTCAGCTATAATATGCGCTGAGGCTTTAACTAGTCTACATGGGATATTGTCAACTCCAGCACTTGGTTTATTGCACACTCTATCAATAATTTCAATCACTTCATCGGCACAAGTTGATCTTAATTGAAATTGACGACCATCGATTTGCTCGCAAACATCCTCTATAATATCTTGATTGTGTAATTCATCACCAACAAGGCTCTTTACCTCCTCATAGAAATATTTATTGAACTCTTGTGCAATCTTAATGGGATCATTAACTGGCTCATCGTCTATTTTCAACCTCATATTATTATGGATGAAAGTATCCTTTGTCAGACTGTGAACAACTCTCCATGATTCTTTGCTGATATTTCTTGACTTTATTATTTTATCTCGGTAGAATGCCCTCCTATTACCAGAAACCAATTGTGAGTGCTGTCTCTTTGCATTACAATACTCCAACTTAGCTCTCTCATCACCAACTTGCCGAGTCCTCCAATACATTTCTTTTAATTTTTCTTTTGACAATAATATGTCATTGTCAATCCAACTCATATCAAATGAGTTATTAATCTTATAGATCTTTTTTGGAAAACATATTTCAAAACAGTATCTATAATCGTTATAAAATTTATTGAACAATTCGTCACAAGACTTTTCACCATCCATGTCCATCCATTTAATCATGCCAAGTCTTCCAAAGAATTCGTCCATACCCAGTCTTGTAATTCTATTTCTCTCTATTTTCATGCATAACTTGGTATTAACATGCACATCTATATCTATGTAAAGCCATCTATGATCAGACAAGGGTGTGTCTATACAGCCGCTTTGTACTTGTTTTATGTTCTCACTTATCAGTACATAATCAATTTGTGTTGATACATTTGGAGTCACTCTAGTGTTCATTTTTATAACATTCAACAATTTGTGGGATTCCAACACATCAAAAAAACATCTTCTATATACAGAATCAATATTGCCATCGATATTCATATCTCCACATATTAAAATAGGAACATTCAAACTTTCGAGTTGGTTCAACAATTGCTCCAATATTTCAATGAAATTGTAGAAATTATTATCATGCGGTGGACGGTACACAACAAGAAATACGAATTTATATTCAGCACTTTTGAAAATACATGCACTACCCTCAAACACCCCTTCAGTCATGATATCTTCATATAGCAATGGGTATGATTTCATGCTCAAGCTCTGTTTCAAATATATAGCAACTCCACCACCATTTGATTTTTTTCTATTTGCTACTGCTACTTTATCATATCCATGTATTTTAAAAACTTTATCTTTATCCTGGTTTAACCAAGTCTCAGCGAACGCCAAAATATCCGGTTTCAATTCAATCAACTCAACCTCCAATTCCTCAACCTTGTTAAAAATAGATCTAATATTCAAAAACATATACGTAAAACATTTCTATTTACAATTTTTTCCTCACAATGCGAGGAAGTCAAATAATTTATTTCATTACAATCAGTAATTACGTCATTTTTATTTACAAAATCTACTTTTCTATTTGTACGTTTTGTCTTCTGAATAAAAAACGCTTTAGTGTTACATTTTTTGGCCAACATTTTGAATCATTCACTACGTTTCTATACGTAAATTCTACACCCAATTTGAAGCTACAGTTGTATCCTTTGCTGTCCAATTTTTCAACAATAAAATCAACACTTGGGAATTCATCTTTAAGAAACTTTTTCACATCATCAGAAGTGGTTCCCTGCTTTACTTTACCAAGGTGATACCAAGCTTTCTTTGCACCACTAATGCAATTTTCCTTGTCATTTGTACCCACTATCGGTTTATTTTTTTGTATTACATAATTATTTTTCTTTTCCGTAACATTCAACCTACCTCCTGTATTGTTTTGAGTTATTTTATTTTTAGGTTTACTTTTTGCAACCATACTCCATGTTACGCCTACTTCATTAGATTCATTTTTATTTTCAACTAGATTTTTATTATTATCATCATTTCCTACAGAAATTCCACGATTGACTGGTTGAGCAGATAAGATTGTAGCTGCAGAGTCATTATCAGCAGGCACTATCACGACAGCAGCATCACTATCAGAGCTAATAACCGGCATGTTCAAATCTGTATTTTCTAACCTATTTGATTTTTCAATTTTTTCAACACGACTATTAAGCTGAATATAATTTTTATTCATTTTTGAAAGTTCATTCAATATCACACTAATTTGAGCAGCTTCATTTGACTTTGCATCGGTATTATTTTCTTTAGAATTTGAAATATATTTAGTATTAAGACTTCTTACCTTGTGCTTGCACATGTCACAATACCAAGTGATATTTTCACCCATAGATATTATTCCGTAATAATCACTCGTAGCAATATTCACACACTCTATATGGTACCATTCACCACACATTCCTTCACAAAAAAGCCCATTATCCTTATCTTTCACAACTTTTTTACAAGAGCCACAATCAGATTTCTCATTACCGTTCGCCATCTTGTGACGGAGATCTATACTTTGACTCTATACTTTGTGGATTCTGATTTATCATTTCAGTATATACCAGAGGTTGTATTTCTATGACATGCATTATTAGAAATGAAATTTTGAAATTAATACGCAGTACAAACTTTTTACTTTACAATACTTTTTCGGGCTCATCGTGTTGGGTTTGTACTTGGAAGCACTCCTCCCCCTCCGCTTCATCAATGGACCTAATGTATGAATCATTGTACCTATAATAATTATAGAATATTCCTTTTTCTACTGTATGTTAAGTACATTGGTAAGTGAGTACATTATAAGTACATTAGTAAGTACATCTTACTTTAAGTGAGATGGCAAAACAAAAATGTAATGAAACAACAAAGTGCAGTGTAATATAATAATAATCCTTTTTATTCTCTGTTTCAAGTGGAAAAATATGTTTTGAAAATAGCCTAATAATGAACAGAAAAACAATTTTGAAATGTTTTAATTACAGCATTTTGCGTATCTGTTTGAATATTTAGCGGGCATGCTGTACAAACTTGGCGGTAAGGAAGTTTTTTGTTGTGAAAAATATTGCTTTGATTTATTTAATAAGCAAAACAATCTATTTGGCTGTCGTGAATAATAATTAGTGATATGAGATTATATTTATTAGAAAACTGTTTTTTTTTTTGTTTAATCGCTGTCAGTCTTTATGAATAATCTAGTAGCCCTTGGAGGTTATGAATGACGAGGATCAATAAGCAATAGTAATATAACCTAAAAGAACCAGATTATCGATGATGTTTTAAATATAAGAGATCAAACTGAAGGGTTGTGTTCTTGTTTTTGATTTGGAATAAATTGGTATCCTTTCAAATATTCAATAAATTTTGGATAATATACAATGAGATCAAACATAAAACGTTAACCTAAATGGAAAACGTCAACTGCGCATGCTCAGTACGATGCAATATTGCTTGTAGATCACCTTGTTTCAATGAACAGAAGAGAAAAGAAAAAGAGAGAAGAGAGAGAAGTTTAGTGATGAGAGAAGTGAGAGCAACACTGTTGTGATGTCAAAACATCGCGATGTTTTCCTGCCTGACAAGGCATTTCGGGCTATTTCTTCCTTTTAGGACAATAATGGAATTATTAATCTAACAAAACGATAAATGAGAACCCAACACGATGGGCTCTCAAACTTTAGAAATACTACGCCAAGGAGTTTGGGCCTCTCTTACGGGGGGCTGGTATTATGACCCACACCAGGATATGTTTCACAACACATTTCATCTTTATCTCTGGCTTTTTCTTTTGTGTCTACCGTTTACCATTTACCTGGTAAGTACATATAAATTATAATTTTTACTCCTCACTCTATAATGTATGGTAAACAACACTTGAGTAACTACGACACTTCAAATGAGGTCAAAATTCATGGTCTTGTCTGACCCTTTAAATCTTTAATTTCTAATTCATCAAAAGCAAATAAAAGTCGATCAAATACTTTCATCTCATCATTAGTTTGTGCTAGATATGCCAGTCATAAATTTTCATCAAATTAGTCTTTCATAACTTTATTTAGAAAGTCGTCATTCCCACTACTCTGCTGATTGAGAATCTTCATTTGAATCGAAGATAATTGACATAAAGGTCTTTTGTAATTACGTTTATTAAACAAATTTGATTTCTATAATTTAAGTTTAATTGATAATATTCCAACCTTGTTTTATTAAATTGATTATATTGCAATTTTATCTTGAGTGGTCAACAAGCATGGTGAGGTTAGCTAACCATTGTATTTGATTCTGAAGCTAATTCAACGTAGACCTTTATCCTTAATAAATCATTTTCTTAATAAAGATAATAACTTGGGCAACCTTTATGAAATGTAATAGAATACGCAGTTCATACAGTATTTTTTTTTCTTATTTTGATAATGTGTTCCAGTTTTCAGTAGGCCTGCATAAGGTTATTATTTTGTAAGCCTATATACTTTTTTAATAAATTAATTTTTGTCTGTCTGTCTGCCAATAATACACACACATTGCTCACAGTATTTAAATTTCTTTTCTATAGAAGTATTTTACATTGTATTATACTTTATTTGCAGTATCTTACCACGTAGGATTTTTCTTATTAAGTTTATATAACTTGTCGTTTCACAAACGTTTGTGGTTTTTGAACACAATCATGTTATCATCAAATAATAGACTATATTTTCTTAATTTAATTTTTTAAATCTCAGGACTTCTTTTAACAGACAAAGATCTTGTAGATAATGATAATATATTACCAAATATTTACTAATAGATAATATTTTACCAATATTTTATAGTCTCTCTCAGTTTTACTTAATTTTTAATACTTTTTAATGCCTTATTAAAAATAAACATTATTGTATTCTCTTCCTTTTTTTATTATTAATGTTTATTCAAATTTTCTTGAATTTTTAATTGGCATAATATCTACCGTACCTCAATTTACATTGAACAAGCATAGGCCTATGTAAATGTCCCACAACATCAACATTTGCTACATAACTTTATTACAATGTGAAAGGTGAACTAGAATATGTTTTATCAATTGAAATGTATAATTTATAAATTATAAGCCCATATGAATAAAATTGAAATGTAGTGTAAATTCATTCCTCTTTTTTACTGTTTAGTTTGGTTACAGTAAGTTACATTTAATCAACAATGCTATCAATTGATTGATGTATTCCCTCATATTAGTGTCAGTTACCGTGTCTGGTACATTGATAATATTATTCCCATGCATTATAATGGGACTATTCATACTCGCTCGGCAGTGCTGAGTGTGAACAGTCCAATCAGAACTTATGTAAATTATATTTCTACTGTACCGGTCCCTGACTCTGTTATGTGACAGTGAGTATGTGCAGGTGGTCACAGCTGTTCATGCATTGCTTTTAAATAATAACGTCAATGCTTTCCATCCATCCACTGCTGACACTTGAGAGTGAATATAGGCCTAGTCTACTTCAATAGGATTCAATCTATTTTAAAAACTTAAAAATGGAGTTAGCATACAAAACTGGTTGTTTTTTATTTTATTTTTAAAAGGGTACTATGGCATTATTTTCTAACTAACAAATCAAGTAGCCCCAAAGAAATACGTTTTAGAGTTATTTTTATTCTTTTTTATATAAAATAACTATAGTGGGGTCCACGTTATAATGGCAGAATTTGATTAACTTTGGTGTTGCTTTCCTTGTCTATCATTCGACAATGCAGATAGCGCAAACCTTTTCTTCTTCTGCAAGGCTGTCAAATCGTTTCCAACAATAATTTAGAGATAATATTCAATTAACAAAACATATAATACGAATTATAAAATTATTGAGAGATAAATATTTTCTTGACGAATAAAATATGATTTATCATGTTTAACAAGCATGAATAATTAATATTATATTATTTCTACAGGTATATCGGTATCAGCTATATTCTATAGAAGGCAGTGACAAAACAGAGGATCGGCAACGCTGTTCTTTCTTATCGAACAATCTTGGCTGGCTCTCTGAAAGCTATCATGAAAATAAAATAATTCAATAGCAGCTCTCCCAAGCTCTGTAATCCAACAAATCAAATCTATGTTATGAAAAAATACAATAAATGAGCACCGTTTCCATGCTTTCCACTGCATCAAATCGAATTAATGTAAAAAAAAAAAAAAAAAAACGTAGAATGCACGTGAACCTCACTATAATACCATTCACTTTTGGAAAACACGACCGGTTTCGTCCAATTATGCCATTATAAAGTGTTATATTTATTTTTTCTCTGTAACCCATGTCAGAGGTATTAATTTAACATGAAATAAATAAATACCTATTGAGTGATCTGGCTGGCTCAGGTCTGGTGCCAGAGATTTCAGGTCGCAACTGATCAATTCAGATCTCTGACATGACCTATAGACTGCTTTATAGGCAGCCGGGACTGACGAATTAACGTGTCCATCCGAAACACGGGAGTGGTCCGAGAAAAATATCTCGCCCGGGCTGGGATTCCAACTTTTTAGCATTGATTCAATGTAATAGCTATTTTAATATATTATAGGCATTTATTTGGATGAATATGTTTTGTGATTTCGTTGCAGTACTTTCCGTCGACGGTGCTAGTATGGAGTGGCTACGTGACGGCGGTGACAGCCGTGTTCATGACCATCAAGCTGGTGAACATGTCGCTGCACCGCATGTACGACAGTGGTGACTTCGAGCTCGAAGAAGAGGTGCCCATACTCACGCTCAAGACACCCACTGGTGGCCGCAGTGGCTCAGGGTTAGTTGGCACAAACCTCCCTCCTATCAACATAGACAAAAGATAGCATAACAAGATATCCCATGGTATAGGTCGTTCATGTTCCAAATTACAACCCGATTTTTTGTTATCTCAAGCCAATTACTTTTCATTAAAACTATTATTATTATTATTATTATTATTATTATTATTATTTATTATAATAAATACGATTATTAAATGTTTTGGCCGGGTGAGAGTAAGAACGGCACAGTATGAGAGACTACTGAAAAATAACTACTTGGACTATCAGCTTCAGTTAACAGTGAAATCTGGAACATAAACGCCCTATACCATGGGATATCCTCTTATACAACATTTTTTCTATGCTATTACTAAATAACCTGTAATTATAGCTTTTTCACTAATACTTGGAAACCTTCATTCATAAATGAAGAATCAACTGGCAATTACTTGAAACAAATCACATAAATCAGTTACAGTGAAATATGAAAAATAGAAAAATGACTGTTGAATATGCTCAAACAACATGGAAATAAAACGGCCATACAATAAGGCATCCATACAGTTTCCCAATCTAGCTATTTCTTCACAATATCCTCTTCAATAACTTTGTCAGGCATCTTATCTTAGAGTCATAGGCACGATTTTGAGGGCATTCATTAAATCTATAAGTTGAATAGTCCAATGTAATAAGTGTCCTAGAAACCAGGCCATAGCATTTTACTTCCATTAAGATTCATTGTTTCAACAAGATTTTCTAACAAGTTGCTCATGGTCGTATTGATGATATGCGTATCACAGACATGGACATAGTTGAAATTCAAAAGAAAATTAGTTGGAAGCTGTAAGCATGTTGTTAGTAATTCATCTTATTGTGATAGATTTTTATGATTTGGATAAAATGGATTGTAACTCTGTTTTGTTGCAGGAAAGGCGAAGAGGAAGGTATCGAGATGCAGGTGCTTGGAAAACGCACGTCTGAAAGCACTGTGCCAAGAGATCCGACCATTGGCTCGGAGGACAGCAACGAGTCAGCTGATTACAACCAAGCAGCTGGCACTGATCCTGCTAACAGCACTATAGGTTAGTATCATCTACAGTTACGGTTACTATATTACTGTGATATAGTAAGTTACTGTAGAATCATCCATTTAGAGCCGGTTTCTGAGCTCGGGATTTAGCTAAGTTCTACACATTGAACAGCTGGAGTCAGAAAATTGGCTTTCCGAAACCGGGCGTAGTCGTAGTTTTTATGATGATCTTTATTTTCTTATTTCTATAATTTGAAACGTTTTTCCTTGACGAAATGAAACATCCCGAAATAATTCAAAATAGCTGAAACTTTACACTATTCTCTCTTTATTTTATTTTGTGTTCAATTTTCTAGTTTTTTGAAATTTAAAAGTGGACTAAGGCCTCGCCTCGTTTCGGAAAGCTAATTTTGTGACTCCAACTGTTCAAAGTCTAGAACTTAGCTAAATTCCGAGCTCGGAAACCGGCCCTTAATAATGAATAATGAGATATTGAAATGCTTATTAATATATCATAATCGAAATTACAAATCAATATTGCTATCAACTACTCCGAATACTTTTGCTACTGTAAATATTGACAACAGGGCAAACAGCTGGGATACATTTTTATGAGAGCTACTATTATTTGCCTGCCCGGGATCAGAACCTGGCACCTCCTGTTTACTGGATAAGCTTTGGCTTAGTATGAAATGAGCGCTGCTATCTAGAGATTGTTTCGTTTGGTGTAAAGGTTAGCATGCTTGTTTGACAATCAATTTAATTCCTGGACAAGCGAATAATGTTGATAATTTTAGCTCTATACGAATTTTTTCCAGCTGCTCTCTGTTGTCAACATTTTCAGTATCTAGCAGAAATATCCGGTATAGTTGCTAGCAATTAATTTGGAATACCATTCAATAAGTATTAATAACTTGATAATAATGATAAATATAACAGGGTGACGAGTGACCTGGAAAAGTCAGGGAATTTGAAAAGTCTGCAAATGTCAGGAAATTTATTTGAAGTCAGGGAAAAAGTTGGTTGGGAAAAGTTGAATATATGTAGCAGGGGCGAGGTACACTAACTTATACAAGATCAGTTTCTTATAATTTTGTTCGATTGACAATAAGATTAGGACATATTGGTTAAGCTTCTGTCTGGTTCTGCTTCTGTCTGGTTCTGTTAGGTTGGTAATGAAATGTAAGACATATCATGTTATACATATTATCATAGAGAAAAGATAGTATAAGAAGATATCCAATGGCCTGGTTAGTTTAAGTTTTAAATTTTAAGCCGATTTTTCTCTCTATTATTCAAAAAGTAGACGGAATGCTGTTCCCTCAATTAGTGAGACATCCAGTTAGTTATTTAGCTCCATATCTGTAATAAAAATTATAATAATTATGTTCCTTGAAATATTTTCAAGCTGATTGATGAACATAGTTTCAATGTTCGAGTTTCTGATATTTATTTGTTGTTTTCAGATTTGAAAGCAGACGTGCATCGGAAAAACAGTTCGGAAAGTTCAGAGGAAATGTTGAACAATGCAGCGGGGGGCAGAGCTAGTCAGAGGGGTAGTGTCGATGAGGGGGCCAGGAATAAAACTAAAAGTTAGTCAAAACTAATGCAATTTATGTAAATGAAAATTATACCACAATTAATATGCCAACAAATAACCTCAGGACTTCTGAAATTGCAATACTAATATTGACAACAGAGGATTAGCTAAAATTATTTCCTTCCCAGATATTATTTGTGTGGTTCACTCTTTCTGTGTGGTGTAATCTGTGTTGCACTTGCAAAAGTTCCATAGTATTGGATTGTATAGGTTTAGTTATAACCTCTTTCTATTAGTTAAATGGAAATGATTTGAGGGTTCTAATCAACACGAGGTTGAATCTGTGTAATAATTGAAGAAGTCCCACTGAAACTATTAAATATTTCATAACCTTCCTAGACGATTAAGTCAGTCATTTTCGCTTTTGTGAACACATTTCATGTGTGTGTACTGCATTAGTCATCACATTATATGAAATCACTAATCGACTTTCACTTTTATTTTGAATTGATAATAATAGACCCAACTACATTAGTAAAACGACAGGCCTAACTTATCGATTGTTTCACAAACGATATTCCATAAATCTGTATCTGTGTAAATCGTGTTTACTGTTAATAACTTGGTTGATGGTATATTTAGTACTTTTAATGGATAAAAATAATTATTATAATTGTGATGGATAATCAACATTATTATTGCCAAGAGCGTGTGGCGTTCCAAGCACTCTTAGATGGAATAAGTCCAATGTAGTAGCTGGTTTAACACTATTCTGGAAGATGTCTATTATTTGCTCTTATAGTGGCACTCACTTCAATCTGTCAGAGTTACTTATCAAAATCGTTTGTATGCTATGAATAAATACAATGAACTACCAGAATATCTAATTTCAATAATGAATATTTATTATCAAATTATCGAAAGATATAAGCTATTTCATTGGCGAATTGAATATATTTGAGATAAAATTGATCTTTATTGAAAAGAATAAACAATTGATATTATATCAGATATAGGCCTACCGGTATGACTTGAATTACATATATCTACTATACATTAGTAGAAGTCGGTGGATAGAGATAATTGGGAATCTTGCCTTTATATCACTTCCACTGGCTTTATAACGTGAATATCACCATAGAAATAATAGCGTTTATCTCCAGAATTATCTCTTAGTTCAGTTCATTTTCTAGTTCTGAACGATGAACTATCTTAGTTTATCTCCTAATTCTGAACGATGAATTATCTTAGTTTATCTCCTAATTCTGAACGATGAATTACCTTAGTTTATCTCCTAATTCTGAACGATGAATTATCTTAGTTTATCTCCTAATTCTGAACGATGAATTATCTTAGTTTATCTCCTAATTTTGAACGATGTTTTGTCAGGCAACCGACGTCCGAGCAACGCAGCTGCAGGTGGCAGTGGCAGTGGGAGTGGTATGGCGCCGCAGGTGGTCTCGCAGACGGTGAAGCCATCGGTCACCTACATCAACGAGGTGCCAGACAGCCATCTGCTCGCAAAGATGCTGCGTAGTCACGAAAGCTGTCTCGGTGGCAGCCTGTACACGGGCCACATACATCGGCCCAGGTATGGATGACTTCAAGAATCTTCCTAGACGCAATTTATGCAATTAGATTTATTGAAACGCGCATAACATTAATTCTCTAAACAATGAGGGTGTAAAGTAAATTCGTATGGCTTTTTTTATGGGGAGTCCCTTGCGGGAAGGTCCCACCGCCTGTATATATAATTTATTAAGCTGTCAATGGGCCTTACGACTGTCATACTTCAGCCGAGACCGACAGTTTAACCTGTCCATCTGATAACACGGGAGTGATCTGGTTAAAAAAACTTTTGGTAATGAGAGGGTTTGAACCCGGGATCTCTATGCTGTTACGCAAGAACTCTATCCACTAGACCACGGATCACTCCGAGGGTGTGATCACATTGGATGCGTATATGTGCAAGTGCAGATGAGAAACAAAATCTGGAAAGAGCAATACACTGAACGCGTGCACTTGCTGGTTGCGTTCAGCGTGAGCAGCTACATGCAAGTCACAATGTTTTTTAATGGCTCTTTCCAGATTTTTGATGTGATGTGCTCTTGCACATATACGCATTCAATGTGATCACATCCTAAAGTAATGTTCAGACCAAAATCTGTAGCTCTGCAGAGTCTGTGGATGGATGGATTTAAAAAGATCTGTCGCCGGCTTAATCAATGCGGGTGTTCACACCGACATCTGTGTATCTGCCAGCCGACGTTCCAAGAAAAGTCTGCTCGCATGCAGATGTTTTCAAATCGGTCTGGGAGCGATTTTCTCCAGGCATAAGAGCGGATGTTTTCGATAAAGATCTCTCATCAAAAACCTAAATCCCTTAAAAATGGAGATAGAAGAATTCTAATTTCAGATTCGGATTCAGCGCCTTGAAATAAATAATTTTGCTCGCGTTTGCTCAAAAAAAAAATAAATAAATAAAAATTCTGGAATCCGAGAGAGCAACTGAGAACAGAGCGAAAATAGCTCTGCCGGCTCGCAGATGTTTTTGGGTGCAAACTAACTCTGCGGACGTTCAGATATTGCTCCTTTGCTCTGCAGAGTAAAATAGCTTGGTCTGAACATACCTTAATACCGTATCATGGAATTGTAAGTTTTTTGTCAATTTAAATTTGCCTATTCTCCAAGTCAACATTCCTTTCTTTACAATGTATTCAAACTGTTGTTAGTATTTAGCTTATAATTGGTTGCTGGGCTTGCTGTTAATACCCTCATCCTATTGGATATAATTTTATATTGATGTTCATAATTTTCTCAGCTAATAAATCCTTTACTACATCTCAAAATATTAAGACCTAGTACACTGACGATTACAAATATCTAATGAACAGTTTTGGATTTGACTCACTCAATATTGATTACACTCATAGGTCCCGATTTTCTAACTCTTTAATAGATCATCTTTACTTAAAATCTGGCAAAAATAGAACAAAACTGAATAAAATTAATCTAATTCCAGAAATACTACATTTAGATATAACTGATCACAGTACAATCATACTTCAAGTTGAAGGATTGAAGAGATTCAACGAAGAAGCAGATACAGATAATAATAAAATATACCTAATCAATTATGGAAAGTTGAATAATATTTTATCGTCGATTGATTGGGATAGAGAAATACCAGCAGAATCTGTTGATGAGGGATGGGAGAATTTCATTGACATTTTAACAAGCGCTATCAAAGATTCACAAGAAAATCTTCATGTAAAAAATAACCTGACACAGAAATTTAGGTCGCCATGGATAAATAGTTATCTGATCAAGCAAATAAACTTAAGACATGAGTTATACAAGAATGTAATCAAACAACCTAATAATGACGACTTAAAACAAATATACAATACATTCAAAAATAACTTACGTAATAAACTGAGAGAAAGAAAACAATAGTATTATTCAAAACTGTTTAGAGAAAGCCAGGGACATTAGAAAGGCGTGGAAAACAATTGACGCGTTAATAGGATTGAAAAAAATAAAGAACCACCAAAACTAATTGTTGATGAACAGGGAAATAGCATACATGATAGTAATAAAATTTCTAATTTGTTTAATTCTTATTTTCTAAATGTTGTGAATAAAATGAATGATAAATTAGAACAAAGCACATTGCAAACCAGGGAAGAGACTGCTAGAATATCAAAAATAAGGTTTCCATACAAATCTCCAACTAAATCAATTTTTCTTCACCCGAGGAAGTAGCAAGTATAATAAGAAAATTGAAAAACAAATCTTCGCCAGGTGTTGATGGAATAGGCACAAGCATGGTTAAAAAACTTACATGAATTATTTGAACAAATTAACCTGAGTTTTGTGAAAGGAAAATTCCCAAGCATGTTCAAACATGTTCGTAGTTATACCTATTTCTAAAAAGCCAAATTGTAAAAACATAGATCCATTCCGCCCAATTTCACTTTTACCGGTTTTTTCCAAGATTTTAGAAAAAATATTCAAGATTAGACTTGAAAACTTTTATAAAAATAATAACTTTTTTAGTGATAACCAATATGGTTTCCGTGAAGGAAGAAGTACAGAAGTGGCAATTGAAAATCTCATTTCAAAAATAAATTACAGTTTTAGTGTTAATAATAAGTGTGCAGCTCTATTTCTTGATATCTCTAAAGCATATGATGCTATTGATAAAAACATGCTTCTAAAAAACTTGATTTATCATGAGTAAGAGGAATTGCTAATGATTGGTTAAGATGCTACCTATCTAATAGGAGTCAAAGGGTCAGAATTAATGATATGTTGAGTGAACCCGGGGACATTACCATAGGTATTCCTCAAGGATCAGTGTTATCGAGTACTTTATTCCTGGTCTTTATTAACGATTTGACGGATGGTGACTTACTGGGAAAGATTATATTATTTGCAGACGATACAGTTATATTTTATTCGGCCAAAACAAATCAAGAACTTGAAAATAAATTAGAAATGGATCTTAAGCACCTTATGTGGTGGTTTTGCGAAAATAAATTAACTATCAACACAGACAAATCTTATATAATACAATTTAATCTTCAAAGCACGGATCTGGAGTTGGCTAGTATTTACTTCCATAAATTAGATTGTGCGCAACAGGCGAATAATATATTGTGTAACTGTGAAACAATAAATCAAGCACGTACAGTTAAGTATCTGGGCCTCATATTGGATAGTAGGCTCACTTGGTCAGATCATGTACAGAAGATAAAAAATGAGTTATTTGTATACATTAGGAAGTTCTATTACCTCAGACAGTTATGTCCAAAAGAAGTATTGTTACAATTATACCATGCAATTATTGGTTCTAGAATAAATTATGGATTAATATGCTATGGGAGTGCATACAATGTTCATATTAAACCTGTGATTACTGGTCAAAAACATATATTAAAAATAATTTGTAATAAACCCAAACAATAATTCAATGATGATGCGTCAATATCAATGATGATGAACTATCAATATTACCAGTGAGACATTCTTTTCTATTCAAAGCAATGCTGGATTTAGCTGAAAATAATTTCGATATCCAACAGATGAAAGAAAGAATAAACCTCAGGAATTCTCAGGACATTAACCTCCCAAAACCAAGATTAGAACATTCTAAATATCACTTCAAATACATAGCTATAAAAATATTCAATTCACTTCCAGTAACAACAAGGAAAATAATGTCACGTCAGTTATTTAAAAAAAAATCAAGAAATTCATATTACAAGTAGACAACGCAAATGATTTTTTTCACTAAATTAATATAGGTATAAATTGAGTTTAATTTACACATTACACGACATGAACATTGCAACAATTAAATATCATTGAACTCACAAATCCCGTCCGGTATGCGTAAACAGTAAGACAGTATTAAATTTTAATCACTGTCTCTTTCTTCAAAAACGCGTATTCATTTATGGTCTAATTACATCAGCACTTTGAAAAAAACGAAACGTTAACTATGAATTAAATTGAACTAAATATGAAAAAAACAGCAACCACTCCGTACATAATTTTAAGTTTTGTGTAGGTGTGTGTGTGTGTGCATGTGTGAATGTGTGTGCGTGTGAATGTGTGCAAGAATGATTATAATTATTGACATATTGATTATTTCAATATAATATCATATTCAATTATTATGTTCTTCATGTTATAATATTTAAATTTGTATATTAATATTTTATTATATATATTCAAGTGTCCCCACACAGGGTAGCCTATAGGGGACACATTAGAAATTAGGAAACAATATTGTATTTGCTTTTTGGAATGTATTTCATTGTTATTTATTTTTTTTAATAAAGAAATTTGAATGTCTGTGGGATCAAATTTCTTATATGTTATAGAGTATTTCATTCTACTGTGAATACTGTACAATAAATTCATCATTTTTGTTTCAATTAGTGCCTCTACTCGGTGTGCAGCTCTCTAAAAGTGGCTTTAATTTTTATAGGATGGGATCACAGGGCTGCCTGGAGGTGCAACCCCTTGAGGGCGGGTGCAAGATACATGGCTGTGAACGGGGCGTCAGGTGCAGTGTGGGAAGTGGCATCAATGCCTGCTCTTCTACTCCGGTCAGTCTAATATTAACTTTTTATCATTTGCTCGCTTCTTTAGCTTGGCTCTCTCAAGCCATGACGTATTAGTTTTCATGTAGTTTATTTTTCCGATTCCTAAGTGATGACTCTCGCCGCGATGTAGTAACGGCTGTTGTCTATTACTGTATTATTATTTTAGGCTGCAGTCAACGTAATATAGACTACAATAATATACATAAATTGACTACAGCCTTCAATAAAGCTCGGATAAGTCGTCGCTTAGGAATTTAACCGGTAGATAGTAGAATGATCGAGTAATTACACAATGTTATCAGAGATGTAGAATTGTTCCATTATGAAATAGAAACACAATATGTGTCTTTTATTGATATTATTCGCACCAAACTTAAATTTTCAATTTAAGTTATTTAATCTAATATCTACACTACGCTTTTCAATGTTTACATAACTCAGTTTTAACGCAACCTGCAACTGACGATGTTGTCATGAGCATACAAATTAGACTAGAGTTTTGTGCTAAAAACCACATCACTTCACTGTATTCTATTATGTTTTATTATATCATATTCTACACTTCAACACTCCACTTTATTCTATCATTATCTATTTCCTTTTCCACTCGGGTTACATTCACTCCATTGAGACCCCAGTTGATCACGAATCAGCCCGGGTTGGCAACTCCATTAAGTTTAGCTTTCAGTTCAAGTTCCTGTTGCTTTCAGAAAATCCAGTGGATAAAGTATCATAATATTTAACTCAAAAAATCAAATAATACCAGCATATCACAATTTAAAAGCTAAAACCCAACTCCTTAATTTTAACTGATCTCACTAATCCCTAACTAGTATGCAACGGTGTAACTCACTGTGTATCAGCGTGCAATGAAACGTTGATGCCATAGGACTTGATAAAATGAGCGGCTCAACTTCCCACTTGTCTCAGTATCTCAAGAAATGATCAAAATAGGCACTTTATATAACTGAGATATCGATGACTCTACCGTCAATTGCAATCTATTCTATATACCAATCTTTATTATGTAATAGAACTACATAATTTTTATTATTTGCCATGAATTTTCACAATGAATAGATAAATTGTTGACGACGGTGAAAATTCATGACAAGTAAAATTATGGAAAAAATGAGAGGCTCTAGGCAGTCGGTGGTAAGGAAGGGACCTGGAAACATCTACAGCAGATCAACCAGCCCGACTTCTCCCTACTGTGAGGGTCTCCCATTTGGGTAGAGTGAGTGCCAAATTAATTATATTATTTTTATCTGAGGGTATATCTTGTCAATATTATTTGAAATCATATTTTATCTTTTGAAAATAATTCTTTTTAATTATCAATAAATATTATATTATTCATTCTACATTTAATTATTTTACAATTAAAACCTTTCTCATGAGATAAAGAGTAAGATCCAAATTTAACCTCTCGTTAGCCAAGCGATATTTAACCCCTCATTTATTTGATCAGTACATCTTATTTATCAATTATAATATAACAGCATTATCTTTTATTAATTTCTGTATCCAACTCCTAGAGAGTTAGGACCTGTAATTCTTGTTGAATACAATCAATATAATTATTTTGTTACAAATTTTAAATTACATCATAAATCAAATAGTTCAACCAACAATTAATCAATTCCATTACATGGTGTTGGGCGTCGTTCTCATGAGAAAGAGTTTATTAATTGACAAGATTAGCCTTCAAATTATCTATTGACATTTTCATTTCAGGTCATTATCATAATTATTATATTCTGTGTTTGATCTCGTATAATTATGTCCTCTATTCTCTCAACGTACAGGGTAAATATGATAATTGTTATTATTGTTATATTGAGATGAGTAGCTCTAGTTCTAGTGACTCTGAACAATCACCTAGTGAATTCGAGGTTTCATTATTACGTTTACCTATTGATTTAAAAGTAAAATCTCTGGATAAATCAGAATTATTAGAGCTAGGCAAACAGTTAGGTATTCACATCCCTCAATCTGTTAGTATTGAATACTTGAGATTCGCTGTTGACTTGGCAAAAAAAGTTTGTATTTATGTGGACCACGATTCAGGAGCTAGAGATGCTCTAAGTCGATTACTTAAGTTAGGGTCCCTGTCTCAACGCGATCGTATTATCTTCCCTATGCTAGCCGATTACGAGCGAATAGTAGGCAAGCTAGGCAGAAATCAAGAACCCATCTACGACACAGTAGCTCCCGATAACTTAGCAAAAATCCCAATTCCAGAAAATAATATGGCAGGAATGATAAAAGACCCTTTGCGAAACCCGAAAGCTATGGGGGTACAAAGAGTGAAGACTTCAACGAGTGGTTGAAAACCTTCAATAGGGCAGCAAAAATAAATAAGTGGGATGAGGATGATAAAATCTTGTATTTACCCCTCTACCTCAAGAAAACAGCATTGGCAATTTTCGACATATTTTCGGATAAAAATGAAAACGCGACATTTCTTGATGCAGTAGGCCACTTAAAAAGTAAACTTGTAGACCCTGTTCATGAAGAGACAACCAGACAAAAACTCGAAAACAGAAACAAATTACCAACAGAAACATACACAGAATACACAGCAGATATAATAAAACTTTGTCACATTCTTGAGCCTCAAATGTCAGAGAAAAGAATAGTAGGATATGTTTTGAGAGGCTTAGACGTAGGAGCATTGCAACATGTTGCTTTCATGGACAATGCATCAGTTGAAGATTTAGAGAAAAATCTCGCCAAATATGAAAGATCTCGCTTCCTTCTAGACAAAAAGTTAGGAATGCATAATGCTTCAATCGAACAGCCTGTCCAAAAAATAAATGTAGTAGATACTTTAGAAAAGAAATTGAACGATCTGAGTATTGTTGTGAAAAATTTGAGTAGAAATGTAGGTCAATCACAAAATCCCAATCCTAATAGACAGTTTGGAAATAGGAGCGGAAACTTTTCCCCACACGAAACAAATCAGAACAACTTCCAAAGACAACCTTATTCAAACAATAATAATTACAATGATCGCGACAGAAACACACAATCACATAATCCTAATCCTAATAGACAGTTTGGAAATAGGAGCGGAAACGTCTTCCCACACGAAACAAATCAGAACAATTTCCAAAGACAACCTTATACAAACAATAATTACACACAATCAACATCAGTCAATTACAGGACACCAATCAACCCTAATAGGACTAGATTCTGTACATACTGTAAGAGGAATAATCACTGGAAAGATGATTGTTTTTTCTTATCAAAAAACTCGAATACAGGATCCCGAGCCTAGACGAATCGGATATGAACTTGGGATCCGGATTTGAAAAACAAAGCGCTGAATTTCCATTTGATAATTATTCTCCAAATTCAATTGATAAAGAAGAAATCACGTGTAATATAATATCTTCTGTATCAATGAAAGATGAACAATCCAAAGCGATAGAATTTGTCAGGCAGTTTTTTCTCAATGCCAATAATAATCAGTTATACTCAAATGAAAGTGAAAACAATTGCTCTAACGAAATAGAAAGTGAAACCAACTTCAAACAGCTATTGTCTTCCGAAATGCATGCTCAGCACGAACTTGGAATGAATGGATCATTGACTAAAGAGAGAAGAATTCAAGTCCCAGTACTTACTATTAATGGAAAATTCAAAGGAAAAGATGTATCAATTACCATTGACACCGGTACGAACGTAAACATAGTTCAAAAAAATCTTTTAAGTAGCGATGATCTAAAACATTTGAAAAATAGTAGTATTGCTTTATCGGTAGCTAATGGTTCATTAATGCCGATCACAGGAATGATCTCGAGTGAAATTCAAATACATGACAGGAAATTCGAAGTAAATTTAGTAATTTCTGAAGACTTACAGGCCGATTTTATTGTTGGAAATTCCTTCTTCTCAAAATATAAAATGAAATTAGATTATGAGAATAACATCATTTCAATGAACGATAATGGTAAAATAGTCGAATTAGACATGGATAAAGAGTGGATTTGTACATTAATATAGAACAGAACAGTTGCTTAGTGAGAAGTTGTGTGTGTTTTTTTTTTGCTTCAAATGTTCTGAAATAATCTGAAGTAACTAAATTTGAGGTGATAATTGAGTTTGATATTTGACTATAATTTGGTGATTTAATATTTCAGAATTTCTAGCTCATATATTTTTTTGATCGAAAATTAAACTTGAACTTTCAACAGTAAAAACATAATCATTTTTTTGAACATGTTATTCATTATCAACATTTTGGTAGAATATTTCTGAGCCAAGCGTGTTGTTCTTTCCCAATCGCATTCATATGATCTGTAATTTTAGCCACAAATAAATAAATAAACATAGAGATACATATTTTAGGAGTTTAAACATAGTTGCTTTAGGAGTAAGTTTGAGTTTCTTTTCACGTTTTAAAATTTTCAATTATTAATACAGTATTTTTCAGTTATTAGTGATGATTTAGTGAAGTATTCTTATTTAACTTGGTTTCTAACTTTCCTAAATTCTAAATTCCTAGTTTATAAATATTTTGGACTCAAAATTGGACAAAAATCGTTAAGTGTAAGCATAACCTATTTTTGGACAATTTCTATCTAGATTTGGGAAAGGAACAGTTTTGGGCTTTAAGCCTGTTGTTCCTTTCCCAATCATTCATAGTTGAGAATGATATTGTAACCTATGTATCAATGTATAAATAAATAAATATTGTATACTATTTTATATGGTGGGTCAAGTAGAATTCAGTGGAATAGTGGACTCTTATTACCTCAACTTCGTTCATAACATTTGTGTAATGTTTTAAGGTGTACAAATAAAGGTGACATCTACCTATCTATCTATCTATCTATCTATCTATCTATCTATCTATCTATCTATCTATCTGATGTATGGTTTGGGGTATAAGGGTTTGGGGGGGGTGCCTTAGACACTCATTTCAATAACATAGGTGTGATTCAGAGGCACATACTAAAAGCTGCTCTCCAAAGGCCGAGACGATATCCCAGTCACTTACTTTATGAAGAATTCCCGGTTCTGACAGTGAGACAACTCTATATAAAAATTAAATACTTTATATCAATAGATCCAAAAATACTTTCACTCCATACTTTCCAGCTTACAATTTCAGATCACCATCAAATTACCGTGTTTCCAGGACAGACCTAATAGTAGACAATTCCCCTATGTAGTAAATAAATTGATTAACCTGTTGCCCGAAAATTCAATTTTAGATAGCGTAACTAAATCAAGTAGAAAAAAATAATTGATTGGATTAAGTCAACAAATGTTTTTCACCAAATTCACAACACAATTTGATTTTTTTTCTCTAGTATTGCCATCAAACTTACATACAGTATATATATTTGTGTTTTCCCCACTTCCACCTTGATTGAATTGTATACTTATAATATTATAGTTAAGCTTACCTTGTTGAATCAAAGTTTTTCTATTGGAAGTAATAGTATCGTTTTCTGTTTTGGCACTCAAACTGTGGTTTTGCTGGTTTCACCGAATTAGTATATTATTATGTTAAAAAAATTATACTTCTTATTCTAAAATATTACTTTTTGTAATCTGTATTCATTTGTGAATATTTTTGTAAGGCAATAAAATTTGATTTGATTTGATTTTGATGTTTTCTCTCTGTTGCTATCCATCTATATCTATCTGATGTTATTCTCCCTGTTGCTATCCATCTATATCTATCTGATGTTGTTCTCCCTGTTGCTATCCATCTATCTATATTATCCTATATATTATCAATCTCTTTTATTTTAGGACTGTTGCAACGGCGACGATATGCCGCAACCGGTTGTGATCTCGGTGGACCGACCCAGCAACCACCAGCGGGGCGAGAGAGGCGGCCGCAGTCGGCTGGCATCGCGGCGTCGCTACTCGAACAGTGCGACCGGCGCCCTGGGTGCCACCAACCAGGGGGGCGCCCACCATGGCCCCCCGCACGGCCTGCTCATCAGCGGCCATCCCGGCACAAGTGGCCAGCAGATCAGCAGCTGTTGCAATGTGATGATGGGTTCGTGTGGAGGCGGCATGGGCGGCGGCAGTGCGGCCGGCGGTTTCAAGCAGGGTGGATCGCTCGAGATGTTCATCACGCATAATGAGAATATGCGCGATAAAGGTCAGTTTAATAGATTATTCATCCATCGCACTCAATCCATTATTTCTTCATTTATCTCACGAAATCTAATCCCTTAGTTTCTATATTTTTATACTCAAAATTGTGATTGAAAATGAAGACATATCATATTTTCGAAACATGTTAATTTTTATAGAAATTTGGGAGAACAGTTTTCGGTTTTTCCTGCTATTAATAAATATAAATTTGACCTGTAAATCTCCTTATGAGGTACATTATTCATCATCTTTATCAAAGCAATTCTCAACTTTCCTACCATTAATTATACACACATTTATTCAAAGCTACTGATTCATTATTTTATTATTTTTTGTTGAATTTCACAAATTTATATGTAAGACCTAAAGTTCCTGCTTTTACTTCACATGTTATGTTTTTCACAGTTGCAATGGGTTCAACGTTTTTGGCGTACTCACTTAACATTTTTTTCTTTCTAATCTTTTCGTTTTTCACTTTTTTCCTTTAATCTGTTTGCCCTTTATCTGCCTATTACATGGAAAATAATACTTGAAGATGGTTCAGTCACAAGAAAAGGCTTGAATTTGCACCAGCTTAATGTTAGCCAATTTATTTCTCGTGAATGAACAATCTATATCAAGGCATTTTTCCTCCTTTCCTCTTTACAAGACACACCACATGTGGCCAATTGTATTTTTCCTCCACTTACTATTTAAAGTCTTACTTTACTCTCTGGAACAGAATACTTCACTAACGCACTACCTTTTTCAATTTTTTGCAAATTAAAATTTATTTCCACAAAGTACAAACATTTCAACTATGCATCACAAATGCAATGAATTACAAACAATCAAATAAACTATATTCCCACTAAAAAAATTGAGGCACTACAGTAGTGGTCACTACACCATTAGAACTAGAATTAACTGTATTTAAATAGTCTGTGAAGCATCATTCCTATAGGAATGTTTCCTATAATACAAAATACATTGGACTAGATGAATAAGTTGACTCAAATGAATTGATGACAACTGAAATATTGATAACAACTAATAAACAAACTAATACAAGTTGCTAAACACGTGTGGAAAATAGTAGAAATTTAGTAGTGATTCGCCACTTCACCCCCCCCCCCCCTGGGCAGACGATTTGGCGAACTTAAATTTTAAAGTTCCCTTTTTTTGGCGAATAATATCATGGTTGTGGAGGCTGACAAAGACTTGTCGTCTAAAAGGTTGTGTAATAAACAGTCAAGGTTTCCCTGTAGATACATCACAGAGCACAGTAAGAGGTGATCCAGGAATGGGTACATGTTCCAATGGAAGAAAATAATTATCTGATGTTATCTTCTGAAGTTATTTATTAAATTTTTGAGATCTGACCAATCGAGTATTGTATTTACTGCTTCAATACGTGAAAGTGTATCAGCAAGAATGTTTTGGGTACCTTTGACATATATTGTATATCCATTAAAAACTCTGAGATGAATGATAATTGGTTGAGTTGAATTGGTGGAAGTTTTTCACGATTCTGTTGAAAAGCATAGACTAGAGGCTTGTGATCTGTGCAGATTGTGAAGGGATATCCTTCCAAGAGGTGGCAAAAATGCTGCACCGCTATGTTTATGTAAACAGCAAGTAGCTTGCGATAGTATACTGGCCAGCAACTTTCTTTCAAAGATTTTTTTTAAAAAAAAAGAGGTTGCCATACGCCTTCAACTAGTTGTTGTAAGCATGCTCCAACTGAGTGATTAGAAGCATCAGTAAATAAACCAAGTGATTCATCCTTGAATGATTACTCTTCCTTCCCATTCTTGAATTACATAGTACTGTCATTTTATCCATGCTTCATCAAGAAATATTGTTTTCTCCTTGTTCAGATGTTTGGCGGTATTCAAAAAGTGTTTTCTTTTTATTATGTTCACTACTCATACATAGTTCACTATTATGTTCAGAAATGTAATTTTCATTTTTGTAAAAATTACAACTTGCTATCCATCTTCAAAAAATGTTTAAAAACAAGCTTGAAAGTGTTCAATGCAAAATTTCATGAATAGGTATTTGGAAACTTTTTATGGGTTAATTAAAGTTTTAAAAATATTTTTTTTAGAATTTTAAATTCTTGGAAAAATCAAATTGATTATCAAACTTGACTTGTCAAATTGATGCTGTAATTGTGAATTGTAAACTGTTTTCGTTGGTTGAGCAGAAATTTGCTCTTCATCCATCGTGGTGGATAACTTGAGTAACGTATCTAGGAAACTTCACTCACAAGAAATATATGTAAAAATACTGCTGTTGATCACGTTGGGTTCACCCATGTAGGAAAATCAATTGATAGGTAGTTTCCTATGATTTAAAATACTTCTAATACGATTTAATGGAATAAGTGAACTTTTAATGAAATGATGACAAATTTTGAACTGAAGTATTGATAACAACTAGTAAACAAACTAATACAATTTGCTAAACACATATTCCACACGTGTGGAAAATAGCAGGTCTCTATAGGTCTATGTCTCTAACTGTGTTGGGCACAGTAGGAATTAAATTGGAGAAGTTACATGTTTTGTTTGATTGCTTGGCAGGTCTGATCTACTGGAAGAAGAAACGCGTAGCGAGGAGTGGCTCGATGGGGGGCTCTCAGGACGGAGACCTGGGGGTGGTGTTGCGAAACAGCCGCCCCCTGGGGGGGTACAGTGGCAGTCAGCTGGCCGTGTGTCCCATCGCAGAGCAGAGTGATGAGCAGCACACCTCGGGTCACGGCGGCACCGACAATGTCGAGAGTGATGATGACGTCTCAGGTCAGTTCATACAATTTAGTTACAATCCATTGATGATGGATCATTCACGATTCTTCACTTGACATGCTATCATTCATTTTTGAAATTCAAGATCAATTTTAATGAATAAATTAATTTATTTCCTCCTCAAATTACATAACAATAATTAGAAATTAAATAGTATTTTGGAAATTTTACCGATCGCGTTTCCAGTAATGTGATCAGATAGACGAAAAAATTACCAAGGAAAAAACATTATGAAATAAAATAATAGAAACAAATTTTATTTATTTGTACATTGTACAATATTTGTATTTTGTACAATCGATGTTGTGAAACTCCATGATGAATTGAAACATAAATAAATATTGTCAATTACACTTTTTATTTTAGTACGAGCAGGTGTAACTGGCGCTCCGCAAGGGGCTGTGGTAAACACTAATATATCGAATTATAGTTATATAATTCCATTCTGGGAAAGATAAAGTTTTATTGTATCTAATTTACTTGACAAAAATAAAAAAAATCATCGAACTAGTATAAAAATTATCTCTAATTTTGTAAAAAATACGTGATCAATCTTCATTGAAGTTGGAAGTTCTCAGCAAAAACAAAATTACTCTTGACTGTCACCATTCTGGCGTGATACCTTTTGCCTCACCATTGCACTCGGATAATGGTTTGTTTGATTGGGCGTATATAATTGCGTAATCTTTAAATCATAAACTGAATTAATTTTTAATTATTTGAGAATTTTATAAACCCCTTGGAATAAACAGTGTAAAACTTTGGAATAAACAGAAATTTGGACTATATTCTTCAAATGTGTTAGAAATACTGTAGTAAGAGCTATGCCTGTTTTTCATCCACTATTTTTGTCATTAGCCCAAATGAAATAAATATAGTCTTCCTATTAATTTTATGTATTTACCTCAATTTTATACGTTACAAAATGCCTCAAATTGAAGGCTAGTCTACGTTTAAAAAAATTTTAATTTAATTAATTTAGTTTTTGTCTTTGACTTTTGCAGGGAGTCAATCCCCTCTACTAGACGGAGGACCACTGCCTGAAACTGCTGCCAACACCCCGGGCCCAAAAGACGGCGAACGAACCGGCCGGGGCTCGCTGTCATCGCAGGGTGGCCAACCCAACACTAGCCAGTGGAACGACGACACCGTTTTCAGCAGCAGCTCCATGGAGAAAGTCTACCAAACTGTGTTTCAAAAGCATTTCGGCAACGAAGCGAGGACTAGAAGTAAGGAAAGTGTCGAAAAAGAGGCTGTGGAAAGTAGTGGGGAGGGGGAAGACGACGAAGGTGATGAGGAGGATGATGATGATGATGAGGAGGAACTGGGTAATAGGAGGAGGAGGAGGAGGAGTGAGGAAGCAGTGACAATTAAAAATAGTTGTAGCAGTAGTAGTCGTGAGTTTGCTGGTGGTAGTAATAGTGGCAAAGTTGTGTACAGTGAGGGGGCAGGTGAGGGAGGGAGGAGTGATTGTGAAAGGAGTAGGAGGAGGAGAAGTGATGGGGAAAGGACTAGGAAGCAGAGGAGGAGTGGCAGTGAAGGGGAGAAGGGTGGGAGGAGGAAAGAGGAGGAGAGGCGGAGCAGTAAAGAGGATGTGAAAGGTTAGTATGCTTGAACATTATATTTTTATAAAGAATGTAGGCCTACAGGCTAAGGTGCTGTAATATTGTTATAAAATCCGTTATGAGTAAGAACTGGCTGGATATAAAGACTGTTGTTGGAATACAATTAATTAGAATATCACAATGTTTTTAAAATGTTGTGATGTGACAAAATCTGTATTCTAATTACTTAACACTGTGATATCTATTGTCAATAATAATTAGAGAACAAATAGCTAACATTGCTCCAAGTTTTTCTACACTATCAAGAAATAGGTCATTGAGAGATTAATAAGATTTAAATATGTATGTACATTTAACATTTTTAAATGTATATGTTTACATTTTCCAATTTTGCTCCTATTTTACTATTGAATAGCATTACTTGCCTACCTATTTTTCATTTTGACTAATTATTGGTACAATAATTATTCGTTCATTATCCTAGTAGCCTACAGTACTTAATGTGATAAATTTACAAAAAATACTTGAATTTTGTGTGTTTGTCTTTTAGAAACGCAGTCATCAACCTCAGGCTTAAGTCACAGACGAGCAATGAGCGAAGACTGTACTTCTGCTGTGGCAAAATCAGTAATTACCTCATCTCCTTCCATCCCAGCCGTTGCTATGAAAAATCTCAACCAAACAATACCAGCCAACCCAGCTGTTAATAGTGAATCACCCAGTATCATAGGACTTGATTGGCTGTTTGAGAACACTGACAACGAAGAACTATTCACTCAAGCAGTTACTGCTGGCGGAGGGGTGACGGGAGGTAGAGTGCGAGAGACCGGAAGTAAGAGTGGGGAGACCGGAAGTAAAGGAGGAGAAAGTGGAAGTAAAGTAGAAGATACTGGAAGTAAAGTTGGTGAAACTGGAAGTAAGGGAGCCGATACCGGAAGTAAAGGAGGAGAAGCAGGAAGTCCGGAAGTGGAGGTTGGCGGTATGGGAAGATTGGTACCACTGTCACACAGTGCTGCCAAACACAAGATGGCCGTCAGACCGAGGCGAACTTATAGTGTGCCAAGAAGATCACAAGGTGAGTGAATGAAACATCTAGGGTTAGTATTTTTTAAATAAATTAAGAGAAACGCCTCAAAATGTTACGTTCATTCGAATTTAAATCGTTTTATTAACCATGTGCGTTTCAAACATGGTATTTCTTTTATTAGAAAACATGATTTGGTGAATATTAATCGATATTATTCATTCTATTAGACAAGCTTCTTTTAACAAGCACAACTATCTTTTTTGCATTGCTCAAGAGTTGAAGATGTATCAAAGATCGACTTCCAACTGACGAAGATCAACTGCTGATCATTTTAGGTTCATAAATAAAACTTAAATAATAGTTCTATTATATAAATAAAATTATCCCGAGTAGAACGCAACATCGCATTGTGGTTCAAGTCCATCATTGTTATGTTTCATACGTCATGTAAAGCCATTTTAAAAGCTGCAAAATCAAGTGTTGGAGAATAGTTATTGCTTTTTTCAGTTGATCAGATTTATTCAACTGTACTATATTATTATGAAAGATGACATGTATTTCGCTTTAAATTGTTAATTACCCACTGTTTTGGTGTAGGCCTATCTTTGGGAGCTGATGAAGCTCCTTTTCATGAATGTAATGCGTTCTTAAATAATGCCACTAGATGTGAGTAGTGGATTATAATATTGATTTATTTAATGATAATACTCATGATCTTAACACTGCCGTCATAATATGATGATGTTAGAGTGTGGTCTGTCTATTGACCATTGTGGTGATGAACAGTTTTTTATAAAGCTTTTCACTTAATGGTTACCAAAATGACGCGATCAACCCAGGAATACCCTGACCAACGATCAATAAATTGGAAATTATTTTCAGAATAAATAAGTTTTGATGTTGAAGATCAAAATCACTGAATAGGCGGCTCTAATAAAGTATGTAAACCGTAATCATAATGTAACATATGATTTATGTTTTAGAATTTGCCGAGCGCAGCCGCGAAGGCTCGGCGAGTGCTGAGTCGACAAATTCGACGGTGAGCGGTGGGGGTGGGGTTGCTGAAGTCAGCAAATCGCACGAGGGCGGAGTGAGTGAGTTGGGTGACGTCACAGCAATGGCTGCCAGGGCCAGTCAGTCTGCTTCCAACATACAGCAAGGCGCTATTCCTAAACAACTGTCCCGTACTGGTATGTTGCACTTTGTACTAATGCACATTTCAGTTTCTTTTTCAATAAATATACAAAAAATGAATTTCCGTCATATCTCACATTATTGGGTACGAAATGATTCAATGATTTATTTCAGCCAAGAAAATACATGAAATAAATTGGGCTATTCAACTGTGCGGAAATGCTCATCCATATGTAAATGGCTATACGATCGGCCAACTGAAGGCTAATCTTTCACAAGTTGACCAAACTATGGTATCAACATAATAACAAATTCGGCCTTGAGGTCGTTATGAAGATCGACCTTTAGTCTGATCCGTCAGCCGGTCGAAAGTATAAAAATTCTATATTATCGACTATTTCCATGTTGATCTCATGGTCTGGTCTACCGTCTTTCATTCCAGATCAGACTAAAGACCTACCTCTACTTATAGAGATCTCGATCAGAATTTCTCAAAACTTTGTCTACGAGAGCGTAGACTTTCATATCTAAGAGTCCACAGAAGTTTTTTGGAAGGATAAGTAACAACACTCGACCGAAAGTGAAATATTGAGTTCATTTGAATTGTTCAGCTATTGATTCCTTGATTATTTGTGGAATAATGGCTGCTAGCTATTGTCAAATTCTCTTTGACATTATTTCTCAAATGTTTTTTCATGTGTTAAAATACTAATTATTAGCTTAGAACAGACAAAGATATTTTCCAATTTTCTTAGCACATAAAAAGCAGTGCTATATTCTTTAGATATATGGTTAGAAATTGTTGTTTATTATTTCTAGATGGCCGAGAAAGAAGAAGATACAGCACTGAAGGTGCCGGTCTGCAGAGAGCTGATGAAAGACGGAGACAGAGAAAAGCTGGAAAGCAAAGAGACAAGGAAAGAGCTTCAGGTAATTTATAATTTACTGTTATTTCAAGATATTTTTAATATAATTTATATCAACCACTAATCTCCACTCTTGGAATATCAATAATAATCCTGCATAATATGCTAAGATTGATTAGAAATGGAAAAAATATGTTCAATATGTAATATAATTCGATAAAGTCAAAGGCTTTTTGGTAAGGTAATCCAATGGGAAAAATAGAGTTAATTGAGTTAATATTGTTGTATTTTGAAATATAGGATTGAGCTATATGGTACTAGCAATCGAATTGTAAATAATCTCTTGAGAGCTCAATGTTGGTAATTTATGATAAGAAAAACTCATTTTCAAATTCTAGAAATGTTTCAAATAATATATTGAAAAAACAGAACTAAAATATATATTGCAAACCCTTTTTATGTCTATATTGACTGGACTATTATTTTATATTTTACTTACTAGGCTACAGTTTCATGTTTGAAAAAAATATCAAATTAAATAAAAAGAACATGACAATACAACAAAGCAAAGTGTTCTCAACGAAAGAAAATAATAAATGAATAAAAACTATCACAGTCACAATAAATTACTATTACTATTTGGTTCTTATGTAGAGTTTTCACCCAACAAGGCTCTTTTCACACTTACCAGTATTGTAGCACTGCATAATATTTGTTGTTTAATTTTAGGTCTGCAGCGCAGCTCTCAGCGTCGCACCAGCTCTGATGACAGACTGCTGATGGCTGGTAACGATGCACAGCGGACAGAAGGCCACAAAGCTGCGATCACTTTGTTCAAAGAGGACAAGAACAACAACACCAACCAACAACAACAACAGCAACAGCAGCGAGGTGCTGTTGATAACAACAACAGCTCTTCAGGTTTGTTCTATTGATCGAATGTAAATGGATATGAGAATATCACATTTTGAAAAATTAAAATTCAATAGGATCATTAATTTACTTATTTTTGCTAGTACAGTTCATACAATTCAATCAAATCTAAGATTATTTGAATTAGCTTTCCAACATTATAACAAATAACTTGATTGATTCAATATGCAGTGATAATAAATTAAGTGCTCTATTTGAATATAGTTTGGTGTTTTAATTCTTTTAAATTCAAAATTTCTAGCTTATATATATTTTTGGACGAAAATTGAATTTGAACGTTCTACAGTAGAAACATAACCTATTTTCTTGGACATGTTCTTCTCTTCTCTTCTCTATCGAACCCTTCTGCCTCTCAGCGTCGGGTGGTTTTGGTCCTCGGTCCATCTTCTCCACGCCAGTCTATCGCCCATCATTCTCCGCATCTCCCGCCAACTCCTTCCTCGCATCTCCCCCAACCTCACCATATAATCCTGGTATGCTAGCCGTGGTCTGCCCCTTGGTCTTTTTCCCTCCGGTTTGGCTTCAAGGAACTGTCTTATTTTCTTTGTTTCGTCAGCCCTGCTTGCGTGCCCCAGCCACTTCAACTGTCTCTCCTCCACTCACCGGCCTCACCTCCAAGTCCTGCCTCACAGTTTCATTTCGAATACGGTCCCTCCTATTTTTACCCACTATTCTTCTGAGGTAGCGCATTTCCGCTGCTGTGACCCTACTCATGTGCTTATCCAAGGTGGTCCAGCTTTCTGCTCCATACAGCATTGTGGGCAAGAACACAGTTTTGAATATTTGCAGCTTTGCATGTTTGCTCACCTCTCTCTTACCCACAATTGTATTGCATATTGAGTAATACACTTGGTTCGCCTTCTTGACTCTATTCAACACCTCTTGGTCTATCCTTCCGTTTCTATCTATAATTACTCCAATGTATTACTCACTGACCTGGTCCATCCTCCTCTCATTACACTGGATTTCCAACCTCTGGTCTTCTGTCTTTCCCACATGCATGACCTTGCTCTTCTCCACATTTAGATGCATACCTTTTCTCTCCAGCTCCTCTTTCCATTCCACTATTGCATTCTGGAGTTTTTCTTCTGTATCCTCTATCAATACAATATCATTTTGGACATGTTATATTATCAAAATTTGGGAGTTGAATAGTTTTGAGCCAAGCCTGTTGTTCCTTCCTTTTCATATTTTCATGATTTGTAATTATATCCACGAATAAATAAATTATTCGTTATGCCATGAAAAACAAGAATAATAAGTTGAATTATGAAGTTATAAAAAACTGAGATCACATTATAATGCAAACTATGAAAGAGATAATTTTTTAAATAAGTGAGATCAACTTTAAACTGATGCTACCTCAAATCATCTTATCGATCAACTGCAACACTCTAGATCTACTAAATCGACCAACTCAAAGGATCAACAATTTTCAAGAAGGAGCTAAACTTGAGAAATGATTTTTTTTATTCCGATAAAACAGAGCTAGACGGGGTTCAGTTCTAGTTTTGACAGAGACAAAGTTTCCCACTTGTGGGATACAAACATGTAGGCTTTTTTAAGCGGTGTGCACACCGAACAAATGTTCGACATAGATGTTCGGCAAACATGTTTGTTGAGGTGCTCAGGGACAAACATTCAAAAAAGTTTGAACGATCATTGTTTTTTCAATGACCATTGTTTGTCAAACAAAAAATTACTGTTTTCCTAACATTTTCAGTGTTTGCTGTAAAACATAAAAACCTGTCCTCCCCACTTACAAATATCTTGTTTGGTGACGCGTCCACACTGGCCACGGGCAAACATTGTTTGTCAAACATAATAAAATTTGCCCAAACTGTTTCAACAAACATGTTTGTAGAACATTTGTTCAGTATGGACCCGGCTTTATCCAGGCTTCCCATCTAGTTTGCAATCTTGAAGCCTTGTACACACACACATGATTCGCATGGCGGCGACAATTGCAGCCATTTAATCACGGCTAAAAATTATCCCTCTCCTGTCGCCATCATGCTAATCGCAGTGGTGTGCACCATTTATAAACCTTGAAGTCTTGGCTTTGACCATTGTGGTATTTTGTGAGAAATAAAATGTATTCATGTACTTATATTTAATTTTTTCACTTATTTCATCATAACTATTAATATCGGGGACCGAGCTTCGCTCTGGAGTATAAAAGCATAACAAATTTATTACGAAAGAAGAAATTATAATAATATTTATAGTTCATACACAAATGTTCTATCTAATTACAGTGAATTGAGATTAATTCCCAGAGGAATGCAAGAATTTCCCTCACAAAGGCCCGGTTGCACAAAACCCGGTTAAATTTTAATCCTGATTAATTTCACGTAAACCAAATCAGAGAAGACCATTTCAAAAAGATGGTTCTACTGGAATTAATAAGTATTGAAAATAACCCGGCTTTTTTGAAACCGGCACTAAGGCCCGGTTGCACAAAAGCCGGTTAAAATTTCACCGTGATTAATTCCACAAGAACCAATCAGAGAAGGCGTTTTTGAAAAGACGGCTTCTCTGATTGGTTCTTGTGGAATTAATCTAAGTTAAAATTTAACCGGGTTTTGTGCAACCGGCACTAAGTAAGTTACCTGATTGAATGATTACAAAGTTCAACAGCTGAGTCATAATTTTGACACAGTCCCACACACATGAACTCGCTCACTCACTTCCATCATCAACAGTCGACGAAATAATATTATCAGCTGTTTTTCCAAGGATGAATAATAATTATCCTTTTAATGTCCTTCAGCGAGTTTTCCCAGGGATGAGACCTAGTGCAATCGAATTTTTATATTATAAACCTACTATGTTCTGAACTTCGTGAGAATCGTTAGAGCCGTTTTCGAGATCCGGTGAAATACAAACATATAAACAGAAATTGCTTGTTTTATAGTATAGGACTGATGGAAGATTTTATTAGAAATTGCACTTAACCAACCTGCTGCAATATTATCACTTTATAATAATTATAATTTCAAACATCCAATGAAATCTTTATAAAGTACAAAGGACTGCTACTGCAAATATTGACCGAATAACTAAATAGCAAAAGAAATTTTGAAGAATAAAACTGTCCAAAAATTGTGCCCAGACCGGAACGGCTAAAACATCATAATTGAATGAAGCTGTTCAGAGAGTGACTCGTGAACGAGGGGTAAAAGCCGCTCCGCCGGCAACAGAGAGGTACCGGGTTCTATTTCCGTTCTAAGCACAATTTTTGGACAGTTTCATTCTTCAAATTTTCTTATGCTTTTTAGTTATTCGGTCAAAATTTCAGTAGGAGAAGTCCTTTGTTCTATTTATATAGATTTCATTGGATCTTAATAATTATTAAACAATCATATTTCAAATGTGATTTTGTGTTTGAAAATAGTTTTCTTGATTTTAAACCTTATAAAATAGAAACTTATGAAGTGAAAGTGCAAATTTTTAATGAGAACACATGAAGAACCCAATACATAACCTATAAACTTGAGTGTTGATAGGAAATTACATTGGGTAATACGGCGAGGCAGAACATCCGAAAGGATCTCTCTGCCGATAAAAGCCACAAGAATAAATAAATAAATAAAATCATTATTTATATAACCAGTCTGAATTTTTCCCTTTCCTATTTCAGGTTCAGGCGAATCAAACACCGAACTGAGTACCTTGCTGACCCCTTCAGCTCCCACTCCACTGTTGGCTGCTTTCCTGGCCACTCGCCCCAATCCGCCCAACGCGTCTCCTAGCACCGCCTCTGCTGGGGGTGGAGGAGGAGGAGGTGGTGGGGGAGGTGGTAGTTTGGATGCAAGTGAGCAGAGGTCGCGAAGCAGCGATGGACGCAGCAGTAGAGCCAGGCATCGGCGGTTGAAGAGACCTAGGCAGCGGTCAGATTCTGTTTTTATTTCAATTTAATCTATTTTATTATTTATTCTTCTTAATTTTACTCTTTATTCTAGTATATTATTTTCTAATAAGTTTTAAATTTATTTTCATAATAATTGTTTCTAAAATGTCCACTTGCAATTATCCTCAGTCAGTGAAATCCTCACCTTAGTCCGATTTTCGTCTGTCAAAAATACCTAATTAAAAGCTTGCAATACTTGTCTCAGTCAAGGCCGTGTTCAATACTCTATTTCATTCAAGCGGAGTGCATTTCAATGACTTAATAAAAGCTTGCTGTCCTTGTCTTAATCATTGCAGCAACATTTGTTCACATTATTTTGAAAGGTTATTCCAGAGGTTTCAATCCACAGACTTTTTCGTTAATCTTATTACAAATATTATGAAGGTCTAATGAGACCCTAAAGTAGAGTTTACATTAGTTAAGTTTCCTTTAATTCAAGTTTTCCTGATTTTGAGAAAACTTTAAAGAACAATTTCTGCAAACCTTGAAGTCAAGTGTATACTTAAATTTGAGCTACCTCAAAAGTATATAATTATAAAGTAAAAAATCTAATTAGTCTTGAAGTCTTCTTCTCCATCTGCATAATACATTTTTATCAAGTTGATTTTATACATTCATCATTGGCTGACAACTATTTTCATATCATATTCCCATTCTTACTTTAGATTGTACCTTCAAGTTGAATACAAAAGTCAAACGTGTTCATCATTTAGATTACTAAGTAAACTAGATTCAAGAAAATTTCCAAGATCCAAGTTTTGAATCAACAAAACTAGTATTCCAGAAAACTTGTAGAAGGGTTCACATTGGTATAGTGGAATCTGTAGATTCAAGCTTTCTTGAATTCAAGGAAACTTGATCTCTGTAAACCCTACTTCATCATCATCGTCGTCATGGATTAGGGTTTTCAAGCCTGTTCCGGCGTCCATCGCTTCCTCGGTCTACCAATACTTCTTCTGCCTATTGGCTTGTGGAGTAGAGCATTCAATGGCAAAAGGTCTAAGGACATGATCTGATTACTTATTTCTATATGTTTTATTAAACTCAACACTGGTTGGACATCACATTCTATTCCTATATTTTTATTCTGAATCCGATCATATCTTGTGCATCCTTTGGTTTGCCTAAGGAATCGCATTTCTGCTGACTGTATACTTGATTCAAGCCTCCTTGTCAGTACCCATGCTTCACTTCTATAAGTCAAAGTAGGTATCGCCATGACTAAAATTTGAGCAAGGTGTTCTCTCAGACCTTTGAGTGATCGAGTGATTGCTCCGCATACCAGGTTGAATTTTGATACCTTTTTTGCAGATCTTGGTCATAATCATATTTGATGTCACAGTCTAGATATTTGGATTTTGATATCTGTTTCAAAATCGTGTCTCCCAATACTATTTTTGACCGTATCGGTCACTTGCCATGAATTGCCGAGATTTTCATTTTAAAATGTTCTTTTACTATGTTGAGCTTATGAATTGCAATTTGAAGCTTGTCCTTTGATTCCTATATGATTACTGTGACGTCCGCAAACAGTAAACATTAAACATTCAAACTATTACTGACAAGCGTTAAAATAAAGATTTGGACCGTACTTTAGAATAGGAATTTATATGTTGGTACAACCATCACAACTCACAGCTATTCAAGCGGTTTTGAATAACTGATAATAATCTTTATTTTGCCAAAATACAAATCACAAGAGAATGATTTCATATGAATAATTCTTTTCATTACTACTTATCCTATTTAATAGTTGTTGTCAAATGTTGTCTAAATTAGTTGTTGTGAAATGTTGCAGGATGTCGCGTGGCATGCGTGATCGCCCGATGCAACAGTTGGCAGGCCACGGCATGGCTTCGCTGCAGTTGGCTGCACTGATTGGCGGCACTCATCTCGCCGCCTCGCATGACGACACTACCGACGGAGCTGTCCATGTCTTCCAGGTACTATCAAATCATTCACTATCTCTAACAGTCTACAACATACAACATAACCAAGGTACCTAGAATACATTCTAGGTACATTGCAACATAACTATAATAATACATATTATTAATAATAATAATTTCAGAATCAGCTAAATGGCTCATTTGATTATACAAAACTTGGGTGACACTCAACGTGCAACTTTCGGTGATTCCATGAGAATTGCAAACTCAAAATATAATAGATTAAGTAGAAGAGGACAAGTCATGTAATTTTATTTTATTATGGAACAATTCCAATAATATCTATGATATCATTAAAAACCATTTCTCTCCTGAACTTGACTAAAGGTCAATGTCCGAAGTAGGATCAAGTTTCCACTTCCCTCTAAACAAATTAATTTTTTGTCAACAAAATCTTTGCACTAAAAATTTAGTATTCGGACATATCAAATGAGAAATGAAAATTTCCAAGTGTGTAGTGTGATAGAAAATGCAGTTTACTCAAAGCATAATTTTCGTTTTATTGAATACTTTCTTCAATTGAAATAAATTACATTTGAATTAATTGATGTAGTAGCAACTTGAGACTTGGGTCTTATTATTCAGTTCTTATTTTCCCCCAATGAATTTTACAATTTAATAGGATTATTTTAATTCTATCATGTTTATTTTTGTAGGATGAGAACGGGCAATGGTGCACATACATGTTCGATGAGAAAGGAGGCCAAAACGCTACCACAGCGCAATCCATCGGCGGAGCCAGCAAACTACTTCAATCCCTTCTACTGCGACGCAATTCGCAGGTGGACTCGCACTGGGAAAACTGGGAGAATTGGGACTACCAGGCGCCCGATTCGTTGAGCAATTCATCGGCCTCTGTCAACTCGTCCAACATGAACAACTTCATCATCGATAATAATTGTTTGAGTGCTATCCAACAACGAATGGAGGACGGCAGAAACGACGAAGAAAGACAGGATGAAAGGGGGACGCGGGGGTATCTGTCCCCCGTTCGGTTGTTACCTAGCATCCCCGCCAACTCAGCAGCGTCAGTGTCTCAGTTGCACCATTTACATCAGGGTGCTAACGGGGTGTATGTGTTGGAAACAGTGAGCCCTCAAATCGTTCCTCACCAAAACACTTCACTGTTTCATCAATTAATGACCGAGAACATGTCGGAACGTCGTGACCTGCTGCACGCACGTGAATGCCCCGACGTACGTTGTGTTCCCAACGTAAACGTGCGTACGTTCATGCGGTTCGCGCCCATGGAACAGAACCAAAGCGTTCCCGTGCCGCCGCCGTCCAGTTCGCACGTCTCCGAAGAAACTGACACACCGCTCTATCCTACAGACTTGAACCTCAACATAATCGAAATCGGTTTCGGTTGATCGATTCGACAAAAATTGCTGATCGCGCGAAAACGCCGCGGAAATACTACAAGTTCCATATCACGCCTTGTTCCTACATTAAAGTTCGTCTAGATCGGTTAGCGTTGTTGGCGTTACTCGATCGTAACCTAACCTGGACCGAATTGTGTATGTCTCTGTTCCTCGCGATATGTGTAGCCTTCTTTGGAGCACAACTTCTGCATCTCGGTTTCTACCTAGATATATCTGCGTTTATTTTTTGTTTTGTTGTAGCTAGTTGTCAGTATTCGTTGATCAAAAGTGTACAACCTGACGCTGCGTCCCCTACACACGGTTACAATCGTATAGTAGCCTTCTCGCGACCTGTGTATTTTTGTATAAGTAGTGCCTTGATACTGTTATTCCACTACGTGATTACATCCAACACGTTCACGTTATCTTCGTTCACGTTGTACGGTATGTTTTTCACGACGAAAGATATTTTGAAACAAGCTCGAGATTTTTTAGCGACGTTTATTTTGTGTTTCCCAGTGCTGTTTAGTTTGGGACTGTTTCCACAAGTGAACACGTTCCTGATGTACTTTTTAGAACAAGTTGATATACATGTGTTCGGGGGTAATGCAACATGCTCCTTAAACGCAGCGCTCTACTGTGTGTTCAGGAGTTGTTTAGCGGTAGCAGTGTTGTACGGGTTTGCCTATGGGGGACTCAGCGAAACAAAATCATCCCAACATATTTTGTTTTCAATATTTTGTGGGCTGCTGATCGCAACCGCTTATCATCTGAGTAGAAGTGCAAGTGATCCTACGCCGATTTGGAATATTCTGAAGGCAAACCTGTGGCCTGTTGATGATGACCTCATGGGTTTGGAAAACTCTAAATTTCACCATCGTGACTCGAAGTTGGAGAAAGGTAATTCCATGTCGTCTTCGACTACTAATCAAAGGCTGTCCTCGTCGTACGACAAGAAAAGTGAGGATAATTTGGGGAGTGGGAAGAACGCGGCCGATGGGGAGTCTGAGTTGGTGGATCCTCTACCAGGGAAATTGCAGCGGACTGTTAATGCGCGACTCAAGTCGGATCTGATAATATGCACTGTGATTGCTGTGTTCGTCTTCGGCATTCATTGCAGCTCGGTGTTCATGGCCTTGCAGCCTCAGCTCAATCCGGTGAGTTACATTTCTATTTGTTTGTTTCCAACTTTTGATGTTTGCTATCTATTTATTCATTACTTCAAAATAGCCTACTACAATCAGTAGACATCATTAACCATAAATTGAAAAATATATGCAATAAATTAATACAAAATTCTTCTCCAAAAGATTATGAATTCAACTTTTATATTCAGAAAACAGCAATGGATCATGAATTCATGATCATTGACCCATGATCAATGAATGGATCATGGATCATCAATTCTTAAACTGAAGATGTATTGTAATAAAAAAATATAATGAAAATTTGAGACCTTTCAATCAATAAATTGTATTTACCTATTGCAATTTGAATAATGTTAACTGTATTAATTATACTTTGAAATCCTAATACAATTTATTCATGGTCAATCAAAGAAAACTCTATTCAGAACAATAATACATCAGCTGTTCTTAGTGAGAATTTGTGTGTATTTTTGGCTTCAAAATTCATAAAATAACTTAACTAATTTAATGTGCAGTGATAATTAAGTGTAATATTTAACTATAATTTGGTGTTTTAATTTTTCTAAATTTAAAATTTGCATCCCATATTTATTTTTGAACGAAAGTTGAGCTTGCACTTTTTACAGAAGAAACATAACCTATTTTTTTGGAAATTTAATCAAAATTTGGAAATGTAATAGTTTTGGGCCAAGCCTGTTGTTCCTTCCCAATCATATCTATATGATTTGTTATTGTTTCCACGAATAAATAAATAAATACACAGTATGTGCTATTAATTCGTACTAACGATACTCCTATATTGATATTTTCACCCAAATAAACTCACAATTTTTATTATTCATCTGTGGATTCCAAGTAAACTTATCTTATTGGGCACAATATCTTTTATCTCTATTGGGCACAGAAACATAATATTAATCATTTAGGCAATAGGATATTGCATATGGAGTTTGGGTATTTCCTTGAATAATTAAATATTCAAGCTCTTGAATTTGTTGAATAATGTGAAATACTTTACCTAATACTAATTCTATTTTGTTTTATACCTGTTTGAGAAAAAAGGAGTTGATTCCAATTTTGATGTTATTGTAGTATTTTTTTTCATATGTCAACGTTCCGTTCCTATTGTGAAATTCAGATGAGATTATTGTTAGAGTCGGTTGAATGGGAAGCATTGAAATATGACTCAACGTATGGAAGAATGTGTTCTATTAGAATAGAATGACTTATTCATTTGATCAAGTTGCGAAGTCTTGACAATCACGTCCACTAGGGCATCAAATACAATTAGAATAGAATGACTTATTCATCTGATCAAGTTGCGAAGTTTCGACAATCACTTCCACTAGGGCATCAAATACAATTAGAATAGAATGACTTATTCATTTGATCAAGTTTTGAAGTTTTGACACTCACGTCCACTAGGGCATCAAATACAAATTTTATCCCACGCAGTGAACAAAAATTCGTAACAAAATACTAAACCAATAACATTGTTCTTCAAAATTAATGCTGACTGTATGAAGTAAAAACTTCTCAAACAACAAAATTGTTTCAAATTCCGTTTCCTCGAGAAACGGCGGTGTTCAATTCACCGTTGAAATGAAAAGTCATATTTCAATTTTCTGGTAATAATGGAATTTGCAGGTGATGTGGAGTGTGACGGGCTGCATAGGGTTCCTGCTGCATTACATAGTGCCGCAGCTTCGCAAACAGCTGCCTTGGCTGTGCATCGCTCGACCCGTGCTTCGCTCGCACGAGCACAACCAGTTCGAGGTTAGGGAGGCCGCCAAGGTTATGTGGTTCGAACGAGTAAGTCAGCATTCACAGATTTTGAATTATTTAGAAATATGTCTTATAGTTTAAAAGCTTTGTACCTCTATGTAATAGCGCCTTTGAAATAACACCTTGATCAACTAAAGACTACTAAAGTTCACTTAAGATTAACCGTTTTTATCAAATCCTTTACCTCCGTGTTGGTACCCTGTGAACGTTCTGAAAAAAATTCACGTATTATTAACCACTTGAAAATCCTATGAGACTGAAGAGCTTTATATGTGTTGTGTATCTGCAATACTCTAAATAAATTGATGAAACTTATTTTGAAAATCGATCGTAAATTTATATTATTCAATCACATACGTTTATGGAAAGGCACAACAATAACAATACATTTAAATAGATCGATACTAATATTTTACCTTTAGATTGATATTAATTTTGAATCATTGACTACAGAAATTCACTATTATGTTGCTTTTCCAGTCACCCAATTCCTCTAATAGGAGGATTCCTTATCTCTGCCTTCTTACAGCCTTGAAATATTTTATTTCACCTTTAGCTTTATTTTTGAATACATTTTGAACCAGTCTTTTAGAATTTGTCATTCATACAAACTCTATTCCTTCAATGAGTGTGTTGAGTCAGCCTCCTTAACATTTTAAGCAGATCTTTCTAGTGGATATAATAAAATTAACATAATACTGTACAATTAAACCACATTAAGAATGCGCAACTTTTCATCTGTACTCACTCTATATAGCATACAGGCCACATAGCTTGACTGTAAAGAATCTGAGTGTATAGAAATGGAAATTTATGGACTCTTAATCTGAAATTATTAAAATGGCGAATAATTTCAATCAAGAATGCAAAATTTCCTATTTCTATACACTCAGATACACATTTTTTTACTCAATAAAACTCTCAATATGGAACATACATTATTTATTAAATCCAAATGAAACTCAATTAATTTGATTAATAAATTTCTTATCAAATCATAACTAAATAAGAATGTCTCTTCCGTTTTTGCAGCTTTACGTGTACCTGTGCTTCTTGGAACGCAACATCCTGTACCCGGTGCTGTTTCTGTCGAGCGTGACGTCACAGTCGCCAGTGATTGCGGCCAAACTGGGCGCGGTGAGCGGAGCGCTGGCCGTGACCGTGTGCGCACTCAAGTGCCTGCGCTGCTCGTTCTCGCATCCGCCGTCGCAGTACCTCATCCTTGTCTTCGCCGTTCTCTTCTTCCAGCTGGACTATGCCGCTGCCAGCGAAACATTCCTTGTCGACTACTTCCTCACGGCCATTGTGTTCAGCAAGACGCATGAGTTTCTGCTCAAGGTAAGTAGGCCTAATTGGTTTGTGTTCAATTTCCAACTAATTTCTGCGCTATTGGACAGAAAAATACCATTGGTTCATATGCAACTGTTTCTGTGAATACCCCCATAAGAAATTATCACATTCTCTTTCTGTTCAAGAATGGCTTTATAGAGCTCGTACCTTTTTTGTTAAGTGAGTCCACATGAGCTTCAGGCTTGTGTGTGGGTAATGAGACGGTTGATGATGAAAGATTAGATGAGTGGACTTACAGCTGGCTCCGAACCACCGGAAAGTGATTTTTTGATTTATAGCTTTTTGATATGGCAGCATGCAAATGTGATGATTCTCATAAGAATCAATGGCGTCGTATCTATTGAATAGTAAAACTTAAATAGTATAGTCGAACCCCGACGTGGTATTTGAAAATTTGAATTTTTTTTATTGTAAAAAAGTGATAACAGTACAAAACCAACCAAACGCCAGCGTATACTATGTATTAAAAGGGCAATTATTATTAAAAAAATGCAATTGATGGAGAAGTAATCTTACCTTATTGAAAAAACATTTTGCTATTGATCCCATGAGATGCTTTGGATCAGGGTTCGATATAATTATCTTGATAAGTAACGTATTATTTATAAGAAATTCTCACATTTCAAAGTGGATTCCATTGTAGCCCTAAAATTAGTGAATGACTATCTGTGTATTCAGAGATCTTCACCAACGATATGCACTAAAATGAAACACTTTCATAGATAGATAGATTAAATAGCATCCACTGCCCACCTAAACAGGGGGATCTGGAACTTGTCAAAAATCTAAATGGTCGAACAAAATAGACACAACCCACAGTAACCAAAACAAGACACAGGAAAAGAAAACATTATACAATTTATGTAGAGTAATGATCAATTTACTCTTCCTTTGTGTAGGAGCACCCTTGGAGAAATCTATTTTTAAAGATCTAAACTCGCGTTCATTCGTATTCTTAATGAAATCAGGTATAATATTATATAATTGGATGCCCAAAGCTTATTATGCCTCTCTTATAGAAAGTGGAGCGATGCATCTCTCAACAAGTGTTTATTCCTGGTATTATGAAAATGAATATCATCACCGAGTAAAATAACATTGATATCTCTTAACTACAATATATCAAGATTAAAAAGTCAAACATTTTATTTTTTCCAAATAGGTAGTAAATAAAGAATAAAAACAAAGTAGAAGTTGTTCACCACTGTTGAATTCTTTAGCCAGAGTAAACTTATAATGCGCGCTATCTACGATTCGGTACAGGAACTGCTAAATTTGGCGTGAATTTAGTCTTATATCGCTGGCCTTCTCAAGACTGTTTTATTCTATGCTTTAGCATATTTAGCTATTTTGCGGCAGAGCCCAGCTGAAGATGTGACTGGTTCCTGTCACAAACCTGTTACTGTTTTCTGATTTTCTGAACATTGTACAGATTTTCACAACTATTAGCCTTTCTTTGAACATATTTTGATAACTATCAGTCATTCTTAGAAATCATATCACCAAATTGAATTTCTAGTTGTTTATGGTTTGCATGATTGTTTTCACAGGTGCAGTTCGTAGTGACGTACATAGCTCCGTGGCAGATCACATGGGGCTCGGCGTTCCACGCGTTCGCGCAGCCGTTCTCGGTGCCGCACTCGGCCATGATGTTCCTGCAGGCGGCCATTTCAGCTGTCCTCTCCACGCCGTTGAACCCATTCCTGGGCAGCGCTATCTTCCTCACCTCCTATGTGCGGCCGGTCAAGTTCTGGGAGCGCGACTACAACACGCGTCGCGTCGATCACTCCAACACTCGGCTGTCGTCGCATCTCGAACGCAATCTGGGTGCTGGTGAGTGGTTCGGAATCACCTAACAATAATCTCTTGCTTGAAAGATTGTTGGTTTTTTATAATGCACATTGCAACGATTCGAATTGGACGTAAATATTCTAAAATTAATTAAGAACATAATGTTAAATATGTTGGTGTAGTGATGGATTAGTATTTGCGTTAGAATTTTCAAATAAATAATACACATAACAAACTTGGACATTGGATGAGAAAATTAAAAATATAAAAATTGATTTCATCAATTATGAGGAGAAACACATGAGGAATAATGATGGAGATGTAATAACTGAACAGTTGGTTTAAAGAAAAAAATTATAGCAAGACGTAGTACAGTAGTTTTTTTAGACCGTGATTTTGGTATTACTTTATCGTATTCAAATATGTAAAACAACCTGCACACAGAGATAATAGCAGCGTCCGAGCTGTCGCGTGAAAAGTAACTGAAAAATTGGTGAAAAGAAAACAGTGATAGCAAGACGTAGTACAACACTTCTAGCCCGTGATGTTGGTATTACTCCAATATATTCAAGGATGTAAAACAGGCTGTTTTAAACAGCCTGCACACACAGGGACAATAGTAGCGTCAAGTTGCTGTCGCGCAAACACGGAATTGGAAATGTCATGTGCATTGGAGTTTCGGACATTTACAATTCCGTGTTATCGTAACAGCTAGTAGCCGCTATTAATGTCTCTGTGCGCAGGCTGCTTATTAATGAAGACATTTGAACTTGAAAATAATGTCAGATCTGATCTTGCTTCAACAAACTGTCTAGTGACTTTTGCGACACTATATCTTTTTGAATGAAATAAAATGAAGAATCAATTACTGACATATCCATCTAAAAAGAAGCAGTCATTAATATTATTTAGGCAACAGCTGAAAAACATAATCTAAAATCTCATAAAGAAAAGAATATTGGCTTATACGTTACGGGATAGGAAATATACGAATGATGCATCATCACGTCTGAACTAATTAACTGATTACTGAGGATGCATATTTTCAGCTCTCTAAGATTTCAGTACGTCAAGTTTTCAGTTTATGAAGTTCACAATTTGTCAGGTTTTCAGTACGTTAACTTTTCAATTCGTAGTAGAAACTTCACATACTGAAAACTTACTGGAAATAGGCCTATAACCATCCTTGGTAAATTCAGAATCTTTATGCAAAATGTCAAGTTGATTAGTTCAGTAGTTCAGACTTGATGATGATTCGTGAATTTCGTATCCTGTACATGTATATACAAGCCGCCAGTTCGTTCTTTTCTAATATTATTCATTATATTGTATTTTGGTTTGTAGACGACAACAACCTGAACTCGATCTTCTACGAGCACCTGACGCGGTCGCTGCAGCACTCGCTGTGCGGCGACGTGGCGCTGGGTCGGTGGGGCGCCGTGGCGCAGGGCGACTGCTTCGTGCTGGCCTCCGACTACCTCAACTGCCTCGTGCACGTCATCGAGCTGGGCAACGGTCTGCTCACGTTCCAGGTGCGGGGTCTTGAGTTCAGGGGCACCTACTGCCAGCAGCGCGAGGTCGAGGCTATATCCGAGGGCGTCGACGAGAATGAAGGTCAGCTATTCCGGTGAATTGTATCATAGATAAAATACAGCATAAGAAGGTAGTAGAAGGTACAGTAAAGGATATAATTCTAGTAGTTCTTTTTCCTGAAGCTATTACCGCTGGTAGACTCTCATACTCTACCGTTCTCGCACTCTCACACGACCAAAACAGTAATAATAAACAGTAGTCGACAGTAATCGGCTTGAAATTTGGAACATGAACGATCCATATAATTGAATCTTCATCTTCTTATAAGATATTTTCTCTTATGCTCGTATTTATTGAATTTCAAACAATTTGAATACGGAATAAGTACAGAAAATAAGATATAAACCTAGAAAAACTTTGACCCAGTTGCACGAACGTCTATCACGTTTAACCTCGGTTAATGTGTCGGACATCATCGCATCGTTAAACCCCACTCTTTCATTGGTTTTTGTTGCATTGATTTCTTTGGATAATTATAGGTACTTTACTTTACTATACTTTAGATAATTGGTTATGATAGATGTCATCATTAAAACACGGCTAAATTTAATGGAAGTTTGTGCAACCAAGAATTAATCTTCCAAAAGAATTTCAAATTTTGATCCTACGCTAACTTCCAACCTCTAAAGCTCTACGAACATCCTAGAAGAAGTCCTAGTATATAAATTTTAACTTCTCAGTAAATGACAGACTGTTTCCCTTTCTGTGTTTTGATCTCCTGTTAAATGCATCTAGTTAGATATATCTTTAAAAGTACGTTTTTTCATTCAAGTGAATTTGTTGAAATTGAAAAAAAATGTAAATGAATAGTAGTAGTTTTGCTGTTTCTTTGTTCACCTAAAGCAAAAACGCATATTGTATCCAGAATTGACAGTATATTGCTTTTAAAGGGACTGTTAACAATAATAATCAATCGACTTAATCGTACTGTTCTAGTTGACTCCACCTTTCATCCCAACATTGAATTGAGAATATCTTTATTCATGAAGTGTACAAATACATCCTAATAGTGTATGTATCACAAAATACAATGATAAATCAGGTTACAGGCATAAAATAGCAATTTCAAATAAGCAAATAAATCCCTGACATAAAAATGGCAAGGGTTTGTATCGTACAAACGAAAATTATTTTGAACCAAAAGTGGTAGCATCTCAAATTTATCACTCTTTCAAGATAATCACCCACCGAAAAATTGATTTCAAGATTTATAATCCATTTTAATCTTTCATGGATATGAACTCACAGATTATATGGTGAGAGGTGTCTGCCTCCTTAACACTAGATTAAGAATTTGAATATGAAATTGTTCATAATTTTGATATCCAGTTTATACATGCTCAATCAATTCTAAAAACATTCAAACCGTCCAAAGTCTATGTCGTCATCATTCATCACATCATCTACATCATTGTCCAAATATCTTCCAATACTCATCTTAGACTAATTTTGTTAAGGTTGCTGCTGCTGTGAGCCGGGCCACCTGCCACATATGCTCAGCCTGAACGCTGCCTTCTCACAGCGTTGGCTGGCCTGGGAAGTCACCGCCACCTGGACCCCCGACTGGATCGTCCAAGAATGAGATCAGCAGACTCGCTTCGCTCGCCTGCATTTCATTTGAGCATTTTTATCATAGAACGATCCAGTCGGGTGTCCAGACTAAACGTCTGGCTAAACGGATATGGCGAGCGAAGCGAGCCTGACGGCTGGTAATATAATATTCCCAGGAATAGCTCTGATTGAAGCAGCAGTGCCCAATCAATTTTTCCGCGATAAATGCATTTCAATCTTCAACTTGGTGCCAACCTAACAAAGTCAACTCAACTTAATGCCAACCTGACAAAATTATTAATTTAGTTACCAGTTAACAGCTGTTTCGAAGAGGTACTCTCTCTAGATTATAGTTCTATATTAACATATGGTATGGACATTTTTCAATTATAATTAAGAGAATAAGAAGAATATACATGCTAAAAGACGAACTTTAAACCCTTAAAAACCACCCTTAGAGTTAAAATATTGCCAAAAGATTTCTTAGTGCGCCTCTAAAGGGCCAACTGAACATACCTACCAAATTTGAACGTTTTTGGTCCGGTAGATTTTTAGTTCTGCGAGTGAGTGAGTCAGTCAGTCAGTCAGTCAGTCAGTGAGTGAGTGCCATTTCGCTTTTTTATAAATATATAGATTATAATATTGCCAAAAGATTTCTTAGTGCGCCTCTAAAGGGCCAACTGAACATACCTACCAAATTTGAACGTTTTTGGTCCGGTAGATTTTTAGTTCTGCGAGTGAGTGAGTGAGTGAGTGAGTCAGTCAGTCAGTCAGTCAGTGCCATTTCGCTTTTTTATGTATATAGATTAAAATATTGCCAAAAGATTTCTTAGTGCGCCTCTAAAGGGCCAACTGAACATACCTACCAAATTTTAACGTTTTTGGTCTGGTAGATTTTTGGTTCTGCGAGTGAGTGAGTGAGTCAGTCAGTCAGTGAGTGAGTGCCATTTCGCTTTTATTTATATAGATAGAAGATAATTGATGAAAACAGTCATTGATCCCACTTGAATATTGTGAAATGATACACATTGAAGGATACGCGTTGCAAGGATACAATATGAAAAATGGTGCCAACATTTTTTATCTTTTCATCTTCCCATTTTGTCTCTCTTAACTCGTATCTCAGAAGTTGTTGTGACATAATAATTATTATCAAACATAAAAGCGATTAGTATGTTAATTTTTTAATTAAGTTTTTGAATTGACTGATCATTGTCAAATTGACTAAAATGCAAATTTCTCAGTTTTAGCAATTTTTCTCTGATAAATGAAAAACCAGTTTCTGCTTCTCTAAAAAAATGATTTTAAAAAAATACTTTTTGTTGGAATTTAAGCGACGATTTTATAAATGGAAATTTTTACATTGAGGAGAAATTACCAACCAATGGCAATATTATTATAATATTCCAGAATGAAAGCCGAACGTAAAAAGTGAAAGTTCATGTCGTATATATCATTCAGTAAGCTAGAATAACTTGTTTATCCAGCATCCTCTGGTAGCTCAGTTGGTAGAGCGGTGGACTGTAGTGTGTTCAATTCTCAGACATCCATAGGTCGCTGGTTCAAATCCGGCCCGGAGGAAATTTTTTTGCAAAGTTTTTACTTTTGATTTAAACTCTATTCTATCAGTTAAATTCCGTCAAAAGATAAAAAACTGTAATACAGAAAAAGAACTTCTGAATAATGAATGTGGTAGCTGATTGATTATTTTCACTTGAGATATCTACTTGCATTCATTAAAGATACTATATTCGAATCATTAATAAATACAGTAATAATTGCTTACTACTTATTCAATTCAGTTCCACAAACTAGACTGTCGTTGGCTTCTTGATGTACTTATTGGACTTATGAAATCTTATTACAGATAATTCTGGATAGGAAGGACTTCCTTTTGTTTCCCTTCAGTCATTTTTATGGCTTGTGTTCTACAATAAATTATGTATTTTATATCAAGTTTATGTCCAATACTTGATCGTTTCATTTACTTCCCAGAAATACTCAAAAGGCTAAAATACTTATTTATTGAACAAGCGTTAGCGAGTTATCACTTTTGACTTACTGAAGGCCAAAGTCGTTGTCCATCTGTTTGTATATTCTACAATAACTTTAGAAAGAATTGATGAAGTTTCAAATTTTGAACACTTATTCTTCGAACCTTATTACAGGTCGAGTTCGTTGGACAACAAAATTGACTCACTCCTTCGTCCTTTTTTAGGATAATAAAGATATCATTGAAAGTGCATACGTTTTTTTGTGATTTATCATTTAGTCAGCTGAAGAATTCATTGCATGCAATTACTTCAGGATTTCCATTCATTCATAACATCAGCTGAGGCTATATGGGAACTATCACACAGACAGTCCTTCATCCGCTGACACATGATTTCAGCTGGTTAATATACAACATATTATAATCTACAACTTTTACATCAACAAACTGATACGGGTTGAGATATCAATGTGCGGTTTTCTCCATTTATTTTCTCTTGGAACTCTCTATCGAAATCATGTATCACATGACCATATTTTCTTTTCAGAAAATGAATTTGGATTCATATGAGGGTGTCAAAGATGTTAAAGCGACAGAGTAATTTTTGAAAAGTAATTTTTCAATTCAAATGGTATCCCCAATGAAACCTACTGTCAAATTATTTATGTAGCTGTTTCCATGATTTTCATCAACTCTGTACATATATAATTAAAAGTTGCTGGTTTCAAAGATTACAATACAACAGTTATTGAGCAATTTCTCCAACCAAGGGAGTCACTAGCATATTAATTAATGAAAATATTACGACTAGTTTCGACCATAACTTTCAGGTCATTTTCAGGTCGAAACTAGTCGTTGTAGTATTTTAAATAATAAAGGGTACTACAAGTTTCCATATTGTTTTTATTAATTAGTAAAAAAGTAGTCCATTCAAGTGAAGTGTTTTTATTGTATTGTACTTTTTAAGGGACTGATGTTTTAAGTTAATAATGTTGAATCTTCAAAATATTCTCTATTTTGTATTACAGAGTATAATATTCTACGCAGTAGGGTCCCCACGCTTAGAGGAGTGGTTGAATTCGCCCGTTATACTTGAAGCACTGCAGCCCATGTGTGACAAGAATTTCGTTGATTTGGATCCGATATTCAATATGAACATCGATGAAGATTTCGACTTTCGAGCGGCTGGTATTACGAGAAACTCGTTCTGTAATATTTATTTGGAATGGATACAGTTTTGTGCTGATCGCCGGGATAAGAATAAGGTAGGCCTATTTGAAAGTATACAGAAATAGAAAATAGGGATGTATTATTCCTTATAATTTTAGTTACAAGAAATTGCTATATTTTTACATAAATTGTTGTTGATATAAAATCTCCGGAATATTTCCCACTTTTATTATCTTTCACTTGTACTCTTTTACTGTGATTTCCCCCTTCAATTGTTGCTTCTCCTTCTGAATCTGGTTAATTCCAGTGTAATCCTCTGATTTTACCCTTAATTTACAGTAAGTGGAATTATTTAAATCATGAATTTGAAGAAACAAATCTGAACTAATAACCGAATTCCTGCATGTAACTACAGTATTTGTTTACATCTATGATGTAATCAATAAAAAATCATGATTTTCCAATTGAATAAAACTGATTGTGTCATCAGGAAACTACTAAATTGGTTAATTTTTCATTCTATTTTAGACAATAGTTGATAAAGGCAAGGATTCCACCCTAGTGTCGCTGTGCTTCGCTCTCAGTCTGCTTGGACGAAGGACGTTGGGTGCTGCTTCACATAATACTGTTTCCAGGTAATTTGGGCAATTATTATTCTTCAATATATTGAAAAACCATTACTATTAGAGTATATCATCAATTTTTTGTGTTCTCAGTCATTGAATTGATCCGTGTTTCGGATGGACACGTTAAGCCGTCGGTCCCGGCTGCCTAAAAAGCAGTCGTTAGGTCATGTCAGAGGCCCTGAAATTGATCAGTTGCGACCTGAAAACTCTGACTCCAGACCTGAGCCAGCCAGGTCACTCGATATTATTATTATTATTATTCATTGAATTCATATAAATGTAGTAGTTTATATAATATAAAAAAGATAGCATAAGCATTATGCTGTCTTTTCTCTATGATTATATCAACTGAATAACTAAATTTCATGTTTCATTAATTCCCTTTCTTTGTAGAATTTAAACTCTTTTTAACAGGTGGTTCATTTTATTTCGAGTAAATTTGAACTCAATTTTCCAGTTGAAACTGTTGAATAATTTCTAATAAATTCAATACTCTGGATATTGTTAGTTCTTATATTGTGATCTGTTGTTACTACTTTACGAATGTTACTAAGCTCGAGACTCCATCGAGTTCAGAAACCGATCTCCACTGTAACATTGCCAATATAAGGTTCAAGATTCTCCATTAAGTTGAATTTTATAAAGTTGCTATTCTTACTATAGAACAAAATCGGACATGAATGTAATTTTTTGATAATTTCCCTCCAAGTTTAAACAAACTGTCTATTTTGTTACAGCGTTGAATTTTTCCTGTACGGCCTACATGCTTTATTCAAAGGGGACTTTCGTATCACGTCAGTCAGAGATGAATGGATTTTCTCAGACATGGATTTGCTGAAAAAGGTTGTGGCCCCTGGTGTGAGGATGTCTCTCAAATTGCATCAAGTAAGTATCAAATATATTCTTCTTACTGGGTTTTAATGTAAAATAGGGCGTTTTAAAAAGGCAAATCGAGTTCATAGAGTCGAATAACTTCATTGATGTAAAAATCAATTCCATAGAGCAGAATATTTTAATTCATGTGAATCGTAATTCTTGTTGCTTAGGCTTATTCCTAAATTGATAAGCTCTATCAACTGCCACAAGTCCCATATCTGTAAAAATTCCAGGAGCTCCGCCCCATCTATGCAAAGTTTGATTTTAGATTCACGATGATCAGGCTTCAGATAAAATTTAAACAAGAAATTTCAAGTGGAAAAGATTGAGCATGAAAATCTCTAGAATCTGTTCAGTAACATTTTCACCTAAAATTTAAAATAAGCTCGAAATTCGAGAAAATTTTATTATTTCAATTGCAAACTGTTGGCAACTGTTGATTCTATTGAATCATTCACTATGAAGAGATAGCAGACTTTGTGTGTCTCCAGTGTTATTGTCTTGTCACCAGCTGTCTTGGATCTTTCAATAGTAGACTTGAGATGCGCGTGAACACTAGCGTCAGGTGATAAATTTCCATAACGGCAAGGAAAGTTGTGTGAGTGCGCCACACCAGATTTTTTTATACATTTGAATTTATCAAATTGAATAAGGATTTATATGTTTCATAAAACGTATCATCATTCGATAATAGTTATTTTCACAAATGCAAAATGTGGTTTTAACTGTAGATTTATTTTTGTAGGCATGTTTTTGACGATGGATCGGACGAATACAAAGTGATAATGCTGAATAAGCGTTATTTGAGTTTTCGTGTGATTAAAATGAACAGAGAGTGTGTGAGAGGTCTATGGGCTGGCCAACAGCAGGAACTGGTCTACTTGAGAAACAGGAACCCTGAAAGAGGCAGTATACAGAATGCTAAACAAGTATGTTCTATCATTTATGCTATTTCTTGTTCTTTTTTCTCTAGTCTACGTTTTTCATACCAAAGAACTTGAAAAATTATTATTGAGGTGCGTCACATGGTGAATGTATTTTCATTTCCAATGAAAATTCCAATTTTATCAAGATAATTATTCATCTCCCCTATTTTTCCTCATATTGTACTTTAGATTCTTGAAGTTACTCACAAGAAAGCTCAATATTAAAATTAGTATTTGAGGAGATTTATATTCAAGCTCATATTGTTACAACCGATTCTGTAATTGAGTTACCATTTGCGATCGTTAGACCACTAAAAATATCGATTGAAGGTTGAGTAAGTAATATTGATAACGGTCTTACCACCGAAATTCTCTTAGTATTTTTTATAAATGAGTGATAGTGTCAATTTTGTTGTATTAAAACATTGATTTCTTCGACAGCACAGCCCTTAATATCTTAGAAAGTTCTCTCCGAGATAAATTAGTTTCTTAAAAGTTGAAAGTTTCAAACTTAGATCTATCAATTTTGAAAACTGTATTTATCTTAATAGTCTTATTAATCTTAATAGACTTGAACACTACTTCAATAGACGTGGGACTGGAATAGATCTGTAGAAAAGGATATGTAATTTTCTATTCAATAGATCTTATCTGAGTTTTTCTCTTATTAAAATTGCCATTCTTCAAACTTTGAACTATTATATTTCCACAGCTTTCCATTGTATTTAATTGTAGGCGTTTGCAATGACTTTTTGTCATTCTATTTCATTGGAAATTTAAATTTAATAATTTATCTGTATTTAATTTAATTAATTTTACTTGTATTGTATTTATCTGCTTTTTATTTAATTCATTCATGTATTTGACAATCAATTTAAATTGCAGGCGTTGCGTAACATAATCAACTCGTCGTGCGACCAGCCGATCGGGTACCCGATCTTCGTGTCTCCGCTGACCACGTCGTACGCAGACACGAACGAGCAGCTGTGCAGCGTGGTGGGGGGAGCCATCAGCCTGTCGGCCATCAAGGGGAGTGTGCTGGCTCTGTGTCGGCGACTGCGCAGGCGCTGTGTGGAGGGCTGCAGCAGTGGGGGTAGTGGGGGAGCCGCGCATGACGAGGGAGGGTTCGGCCATGATGGTGTCTACGCCATGACCACTTACAATATACATTCTGGTGAGTGGATGATTCATTTTTGCCAGAGAATACGTAAGGCTATAATCACATTGGATCACATTGTATGTGCAAGTACATGTCAGATCATGCATGAGCCGAAAAACAAAATTTGAAACGTTTACGTGTCATTAAAACACGTTATGTCTTGTATGTAGCTGCTCACACTGAACGCAACTTGCAAGTGCAAGCGTTTAGTGTGAGTGCTTCAATTGCTCTTCCAAGATTTTGTTTCTCATCTGCACGCTTGGTCATGCATAAACAAGCTTGCACCTGCACATATACGCATTCAATGTGATCACACCCTAAAATACATTATCAAAGTGCAATAAGATGAAAAATACAATCTCTGATAAAAAAATATTATAAAAGGGTTATACAAAACATGAAATGCAACACCAACACAGCTTGTACAGTTGAAGGCGCGGTGCACTCCGAAGAACGTAATTCATGGGACGCGTTCATATTCATTTATTTATTGATTGAATTATAAATGATTCATTAAAATGATATGTAGACTACGTATGTACACCGAAGAAACATATTCAAGTCAAATTCAGTCTCACGATGGATACGACAATTACGGCCAAGCCACATGAAAAGTTTTTCCAGGCGTTTTTGAACTGGCGGGGACAAGTCTGCAGGGCAGGAAGCTCTCCGATTGGCTTATTATAAGCTGATTGGGTTGGCGTTCTGGAATAATTTGATAATGAGGCAATCGGAAAGCTCTATGCCCTGTCGGAAAAGGTTTTACCAGCTATTTGAGTCCACCAGCCAGCACGCCGTAATTTCATAACTAGGAATACAGCAGTCAGGCATGCGTAGTTGGCTTGATTCTACCTCCACCCACCCCGGCAACAAACAACTAGGAATCTTCGTATCAGTCCACTACTTGATATTGTGCATGAGAAATTTAGAAGCTTATGAAATATCAAGGCTCTCACAAATTAGAAATTTAGAATTAAGGTGAGGGAGAAGTTGTTGTAGGTTTGTCCTTATTCCAGTGAAGAATTCTTTTTGCATTATGAAATGCAAAGATTGACTTGAAGATTGTTGACTTAGAATATAATTGACGAATCTGTATACCCCTTTCATAGGGGGTCAGTGGGATGAACTTGAATGATGTCGAGTGGAAGCGTTTCAATTGAATCATTTTTTGGAGGTTTCAATGAAACTCGATGTGCACTGCTCTGGCTTAATATTTCTATCGATTTCACTGAAACTGAATTAGATGTTCCTAGATGCTTCATGATACGTGCATTTGCATCGTGTCTTAGAATCAAACTGAAGTGTCTGAAAAACAAAGATACCTTTCAAGTTGTATGTTTCATGTAAGAATTTATTATCCATTCTAACTACATGATGGACTGTTTCCTCATTAAGTTTTCTCTATAGTTGTGTAAAATAGAGTGAACTCTCAGTTATTATTTGACTATTATCTATAAATAAGGTTATTGATGTTTGTTGATAGGTTACGGTCACACAACAGGTTCGGGAAGCCAGTCGATGGAGAGCACAATGCTGGGAGGGAGCATGGGCAGGGGCGGATCGCTGAGCCGGGGCTCCCTAGGTGGCAATAGAGGTAGCATTGCATCAGTCGGCAAACCGTCGTCCAGTACGCTGGCTTCGTTGGCAGGTAACCAATCATCGATATATACAAACTATTGATGTCCAGTAGTCGTTACATCAGCATGTCAAAATAGCAATATATTTAGGAGCTCAATATAAAGGAAGAATTAATATTTGAAAGTCGATAGATTTGAAATTTTGATTTTTAAGAGTGGATTTACTGGAAATACAGTAGAGCACCGATTAACCGGACATGGGTTATTCGAGTAGTGACTGGTTATCCGGACGTCCGCTGGATGATATAAATACATTCTTGAAATCCCCTTAAAATCTAACCTATTATGTATTTTAAGCAGCTAATTGGTCCGCTGCAATCAAGTTGCAGTAAAATATATATCTTAATGCTTAATTACTACTCAGTACAGTAGGCCAGGATGCAAAGTAAGTTTTTATTACGTCTGCACTTGAGAGCTAGAATACATTTAAGTTGAAATCGACTATCCGGATACTGTCATGCATCAATTAGTCCGGATAATTAGTGCTCTACTGTATTAATATTTAGGAGTCTATATTCAGAGGTATTTGAAATGCAGTGTTTATATTTAGAGGCCAATAAATCGGATTTATTGTTTCGAACTAAATGATGTATGATTATTTCTTGTACATTGTAAACGAAGAAGAATAAATACCATTCAAATTTTAATAAATCTAAAAGTTAACGTAAAATTATAGAGCTACCCTAGCATATAGAACTAAATTTAATTTCTCAACGTTGAAGCACAAAAAAAATGTATAATTATGATAATACTAGCTGTACCCTGCCACGCTTCGCAGTGGCACATTGTGATTGAATGTTTATTTTTTTTTCTGTGGCCCCCACTATATATAAAATATGTGTTGGGAAACCACAAATATTATGCTTGTTAAATAAATTATGAACATCTGTGTTATGTGTAATATATTATTGTAAATATATATGTAAAAATATTATTGTATAACACGATTATTTGCACTGAAACACGAATTTATTATCGAAAAAAAAGCATCGGTATGCTTTCTTTGTTCTGAATTGCGAAAGTAATTGAAATCCAATAATTGTACCGGAAAACATACGGTAATCAAGAGTGTAGTTTACCGGTACTCTATATCTCACGAACCTGTTGAAGCTGCGTTTTGAAACATGCGCGCTATCTAGCGGTCAGATTTTGCACTTTGATTGCAGCAGCGCTCAGCTCAAATCTGGCGAAAAATGGCCAAAGTTTCACCCCCTCCCCCCGGGCCACCCTGCGAGCCCGGTCAATTTTTTTTTTTTAATCGACTTATTTTCGCGAGCTGACCCCGAATGTGAAGTCAAAAATCGGAAAAATCCATAAACAAAAAAGTTAAAAATTTTCGGGCGAGCGTAGCGCCCCTGAAAATTGTAAAAAGTAGATAAAAACCATCCTTGATGCGGATTTTATATCATGTTAAAATTTCAACTCAATCGGTCCAGTACTTTTGGAGTTTTTGCATTACACACAAACCAACATAACATTTTTATATATATAGATTTAATGAAAAATCTCACTATATCAGAAATAAAGACAATTAAATTCCCTACAAAACGGGTGGTCAACGAAAATTTTCCGACCAGTGGTTCCGGAGATAGAGCGTTTTAAAGACAAAAACAGTTTTTGATAAGCGCTCTCACTCGGTAACTTTCCAAGTGGTACCGACGCGAGGATCTTTGATGCTGAGCCTCTGATGCAACGGGAATGAAACTGACCGGCTGAGCATTAAACGCTGGTCACGTTGAGTGATCATCTCGCATTGCGTATTGAAACTACTGTACATAAATCCTTTCCAACAATCAACTTATATCAATTATTTAATAGACTAATATATTATTATAATCTATCCCTTCATTTTGTTTATATGATCAAATAACCAGCTGACTACTAAAATATTAGCCTACTTTGTATTTTAGCATGCAACACAGCCCAGATCGTATTATCAACAACACCTTTGTCAAATGCCGGTATGTTAGTAGAAAAGAGATAAGAATTTTTTTTTATTTCTCGTTGTTTTATGATAGAAGGAAACATAGCATGAATATGAAATAGAAATAAGATATTGAAACTATAAGATAAGCCGATCAGCTTATGAACTAAGGTTTGGAGGATTATGAAACATTGACAATTGAGAAATTATGAATGCACAAATGCAAGAATAAAAGCCTCAATAATTATTATTCATTACAAGATTGATTTACATCGATAAGATTATACTCACACTATCGACTGAATCGCCAATTGATTGTAGCACGGTACCGGTATCGATCCATTCACTGATTGAAATTACTACAATATTAACACAAGTAACACGATTATTTGCACTGAAACACGAATTTATTATCGAAAAAAAAGCATCGGTATGCTTTCTTTGTTCTGAATTGCGAAAGTAATTGAAATCCAATAATTGTACCGGAAAACATACGGTAATCAAGAGTGTAGTTTACCGGTACTCTATATCTCACGAACCTGTTGAAGCTGCGTTTTGAAACATGCGCGCTATCTAGCGGTCAGATTTTGCACTTTGATTGCAGCAGCGCTCAGCTCAAATCTGGCCAAAAATGGCCAAAGTTTCACCCCCTCCCCCCGGGCCACCCTGCGAGCCCGGTCAATTTTTTTTTTTTAATCGACTTATTTTCGCGAGCTGACCCCGAATGTGAAGTCAAAAATCGGAAAAATCCATAAACAAAAAAGTTAAAAATTTTCGGGCGAGCGTAGCGCCCCTGAAAATTGTAAAAAGTAGATAAAAACCATCCTTGATGCGGATTTTATATCATGTTAAAATTTCAACTCAATCGGTCCAGTACTTTTGGAGTTTTTGCATTACACACAAACCAACATAACATTTTTATATATATAGATTGATGAAAACGTTTTTATACTGTAATAGGTTAATCAATTTACGTTAATGGATAACACTCTTGTCGCATAGTAACCATTGCTCAACTAACTCTATCACCTTCCAGTATTGAGAATACAAGGTTCAATGAAGATCATCTTGAATATGATCTGAATATCATTGGTATTAATTTATTATCATTATTATTTTATTCACATTATTTCAGTTTATAATATCTCATGTGTATATGCTAAGCGAATTCCTGATTTTATTTTCAATTATGAGATATGCTCCTGTTTGCAGACAAAGTTCATTCTTTAGCAAACAGTATTGTATTCATTGACTGTACACTATGCATTTTTGTTGAATACAATATTTGATTATTGTTATTCTGTAATGTACTTGAATAAAGATTTATTTATTTATATTAGTGCAAACATTGCACAGTTCTGGGATTCATTAAAAATGTAACATATCAATATACATCCTAATATGTTTGTGTCATCAATTTGATGCTTGCGATTTATCGATGTTCTCCTTTGATATTTTTGTAGCTTCGTTAATGAATGTTTGGTTCATCACTATATCTGATCATTTCTCCATCTTTTTGTGAATCAGGCTTACTTTCATCGTCGGAAACAGCCAAAGAGGGATTCTACAAGCGAGAGAGACAACAGGAGACTGAACAGAAACAACAACAGCAACAACAACAACAGCAGCAGCAGCAGCAGCAGCAACAGTACCAACAGGAGTATGAACAGGATCAGAGGAGTATGCCCACCGCTGAAGAGAGGGAGAGAGAGAAGGAGAAGGAGCCGGTGTTCCAGCGAGTTAGGGTGAGTGTATTTTTTGTTTAATCTGTAACTGAAGCTAGATAATATTTCCCTTGCTCACTTACTCCCTCCTTGACGCTACAGCTCATTCAGAGCCTTGACCTCCTTCAAAAAGCCTCTTCATTCGTCTCTATCGGCAGCCTTACGTCTCCATCCCCTGACACCCAGCTTCCTAATGTCGTCTTCCAGCCAACGCTTTCTTCAATTGATTGAATTCTAAAACTAACTGCAGAAAAATAAATCTGATGTAAATTGAAGCGACTGTACTCCACTGTTCGAAAGCTTTGTTTAATGTAGATTAGATCACATAATTGAGATCTATAAAGAGAGCTCAGAAATAACAATGAGTCGAAAAATACAGTTGAAAAAATCAGTATGTTCATTTGATTGAAGTAATAGGGTTCAAAGGGAATCTATCAAGTCCTGTAAAATTATAAAAAGCCTTATTTGAACAAGAAGTAGGTTTATTCATCTCACCGTACTATTGTCTACGTCTAGTTTGTGGAAGCAGAGTCCAGTCAATGTAGACATAAAAAAGGGGGTGTGCTTGCAATTTATATTGTAGTTCTGATTTTTTAATATATTATTTGGGTACATAAGAGCAGTCCAGAACCAATTTCTTCATGCAAAATGTCCTTGTGCTAGATACAGGGTGGCCCAAAAACCTCGTATTTTCGGCTCATTTTCCAGTTTTCAGCTATTTCTGCCAAATCTCGTAATCGGACACAAAAATTTGCTCTCGCCTTTTTTTAGAGCATACAATTCTGAATAAAATGAGATCATTCGTAACTCTCTATCTCCAATGAGTACTGAGTTATGATTTTTCAAAAATTAGTGAAATTTGAAGAAAAAATCAACTTTGATGAATTTTAGTTTTTGATCAACAATATCTTCCGATTGTTATTATTATTATTTATTATTATTATTATTATTATTATTATTATTATTATTATTATTATTATTATTATTATTATTATTATTATTATTATTATTATTATTATTATTATTATTATTTAATAATAACACTAATCACAAAGGCAGTGACTATTATAATAGCGTAAGAATAAGCAAGTGAGAAATAAGTGCTTCAGTATAAAAGTTGAAAGAAAAATAATAATGTTTTAAGTTATTTTTTGGCAGAGAACTTGATAATTATTGTGTAAATAATATTTGCTACGAGTCACGGGAACTTTGAAGTCGGTAAGCCTAGATTTCGAAAAAGTGAGGTTAGGAAAACAAAAACTTTAACCAACAATCTTAGAATTTAACTGTTATTCAGTGAAATATTATCAATAGATTAAATATGGATTGTTCAGTCTGCGATAAGGCTTTGCCGATTGATAACGATTGTGTGGCTTGTGGTAAGTGTCAATTGGAATATCACTTTCACTGTTCGGGGGTATCTAAGTCAACATGGAAGGCGAAAAGTGCCCAAAAAAAAGCAGAATGGGAGTGTCCTCAATGTAGGGGTGCAGCAAGACCAAGGAAAAACAGTACTGAAGAAGAACTCACCGATGGGACACATTTGATGCTGAAACGCCTAGTGGAGAAGATGCTCAGTGACCATGAAGCAGTGATGGTGAAAAAAATGGAGGAAATGAAGAAGCTGTTCACCGGAATTGAAGAGATAATTGGGGGGTTTTAGAAGAAATAAAAAACCTTAAAAAGAAGACAGAAATCTTAAAAAGCGATATTGATGACTTAAGAGTGGACTTGGAATGTGAGCGACAGTATGGAAGAAGCAGAAACATCATCATATCCAGTATTCCGTTTTCGAGGAATGAGGATCTGAAAGAGAAAATACTTACGCTTATGAAGAAGATGGATATTGAACTGAGAAGAGAAGACATAACTACTCATCGCCTGCCGTCGAAGAATGCAGAAAGCCCAACTATCCTACAGCTGAGCTCTCGATCAGTGAGGGATATGATAGTTAAAAAGGCCAGGGCGATTAGACCTACCACGTCCATGTTCAACGAGACCAAGACAGTCAAATCAATTTACTTCAATGACCATCTTACCCCCTATTTCAACAATCTATTCAAAAAAGTGAAGGAAATGAAAATCACAAAGAAATACAAATTTTTGTGGATGAATGGGGACAGAATAATGATTAAAAAAGATGAGACAGCTAGAGCAATAAAAATAATAAGGTTTGAAGATTTAGAAAAAATAATATAAAGATAATTAAAAGTTCTCAAGGCCAGGATATTACATTTACAATTTAATTAGTAGCTCAATAAGGTAAGTTACTATCTTTTCTCCCTAATAAATCTACCAAACAGTAATATTATAGGTATAAATAAAAATATAACCATAAAACTTTCTAGAAATCAAAATTTTTCAATTAAATGAAGAAGATTTGAATAACGACAGGGTTCAAAGGGAATCTATCAAGTCCTGTAAAATTAGGAAAAGCCTTATTTGAACAAGAAGTAGATATTCATCTCACCGTACTATTGTCTACGTCTAGTTTGTGGAAGCAGAGTCCAGTCAATATAGACATAAAAAAGGGGGTGTGCTTGCAATTTATATTGTAGTTATGATTTTTTAATATATTATTTGGGTACATAAGAGCAGTCCAGAACCAATTTCTTCATGCAAAATGTCCTTGTGCTAGATACAGGGTGGCCCAAAAACCTCGTATTTTCGGCTCATTTTCCAGTTTTCAGCTATTTCTGCCAAATCTCGTAATCGGACACAAAAATTTGCTCTCGCCTTTTTTTAGAGCATACAATTCTGAATAAAATGAGATCATTCGTAACTCTCTATCTCCAATGAGTACTGAGTTATGATTTTTCAAAAATTAGTGAAATTTGAAGAAAAAATCAACTTTGATGAATTTTAGTTTTTGATCAACAATATCTTCCGATTGTTATTATTATTATTATTATTATTATTATTATTATTATTATTATTATTATTATTATTATTATTATTATTATTATTATTATTATTATTATTATTATTATTATTATTATTATTATTATTATTATTATTATTATTATTATTATTATTATTATTATTATTATTATTATTATTATTATTATTATTATTATTATTATTATTATTATTATTATTATTATTATTATTATTATTATTATTATTATTATTATTATTATTATTATTATTATTATTATTATTATTATTATTATTATTATTATTATTATTATTATTATTATTATTATTATTATTATTATTATTATTATTATTATTATTATTATTATTATTATTATTATTATTATTATTATTATTATTATTATTATTATTATTATTATTATTATTATTATTATTATTATTATTATTATTATTATTATTATTATTATTATTATTATTATTATTATTATTATTATTATTATTATTATTATTATTATTATTATTATTATTATTATTATTATTATTATTATTATTATTATTATTATTATTATTATTATTATTATTATTATTATTATTATTATTATTATTATTATTATTATTATTATTATTATTATTATTATTATTATTATTATTATTATTATTATTATTATTATTATTATTATTATTATTATTATTATTATTATTATTATTATTATTATTATTATTATTATTATTATTATTATTATTATTATTATTATTATTATTATTATTATTATTATTATTATTATTATTATTATTATTATTATTATTATTATTATTATTATTATTATTATTATTATTATTATTATTATTATTATTATTATTATTATTATTATTATTATTATTATTATTATTATTATTATTATTATTATTATTATTATTATTATTATTATTATTATTATTATTATTATTATTATTATTATTATTATTATTATTATTATTATTATTATTATTATTATTATTATTATTATTATTATTATTATTATTATTATTATTATTATTATTATTATTATTATTATTATTATTATTATTATTATTATTATTATTATTATTATTATTATTATTATTATTATTATTATTATTATTATTATTATTATTATTATTATTATTATTATTATTATTATTATTATTATTATTATTATTATTATTATTATTATTATTATTATTATTATTATTATTATTATTATTATTATTATTATTATTATTATTATTATTATTATTATTATTATTATTATTATTATTATTATTATTATTATTATTATTATTATTATTATTATTATTATTATTATTATTATTATTATTATTATTATTATTATTATTATTATTATTATTATTATTATTATTATTATTATTATTATTATTATTATTATTATTATTATTATTATTATTATTATTATTATTATTATTATTATTATTATTATTATTATTATTATTATTATTATTATTATTATTATTATTATTATTATTATTATTATTATTATTATTATTATTATTATTATTATTATTATTATTATTATTATTATTATTATTATTATTATTATTATTATTATTATTATTATTATTATTATTATTATTATTATTATTATTATTATTATTATTATTATTATTATTATTATTATTATTATTATTATTATTATTATTATTATTATTATTATTATTATTATTATTATTATTATTATTATTATTATTATTATTATTATTATTATTATTATTATTATTATTATTATTATTATTATTATTATTATTATTATTATTATTATTATTATTATTATTATTATTATTATTATTATTATTATTATTATTATTATTATTATTATTATTATTATTATTATTATTATTATTATTATTATTATTATTATTATTATTATTATTATTATTATTATTATTATTATTATTATTATTATTATTATTATTATTATTATTATTATTATTATTATTATTATTATTATTATTATTATTATTATTATTATTATTATTATTATTATTATTATTATTATTATTATTATTATTATTATTATTATTATTATTATTATTATTATTATTATTATTATTATTATTATTATTATTATTATTATTATTATTATTATTATTATTATTATTATTATTATTATTATTATTATTATTATTATTATTATTATTATTAGTTTGAATAAATAAAATTTGGAATGTGAATGTGACAGAAACGCTGCCATTGTGTTGATGGTTATGTGATTGGTTGTTGCAGATAGTGGATGTGAATCAGGTGTACGACGCGATCAACCTGGGTCGGCGAATCGACGTGGTCTGGCCGGACGAGTGGTGGCGCAAGAAGGGGGGCCGCTCCTCCTGGCAAGACTGGGTGCCGCAAAAGGGCATGGAGGGACAGGTCAGCCTCTAGGCACTTCATTTATCATTTTTTACCAATAATTCTATTCATTCATCCAATCATAAATGCCATTCGTTATTATAAAATACCAGTGGCAATCGTCATACAGTTCAATGCGCAAAAATAGTTACACAATCTTAAATATATTATAATCCTCTTTAATCTATTGAGGTTAATTTCGAGAGTCACTCGACTGAGGCATCTATGCAGCATCTGAATTTAAATGGAGATTGATCATGTGCTCGTTTAAACACGGAATAAAAATCATTATCTAATAAAGTACTTTAATTGAATTGGTCTACTTGTTCGATTATTATAGAAATTACTAGTACCCTTTTTAAGCTTTTTTACATAAACACAACTAGTTTCGATCACTCATGCCATTTCAAGTGACATGATTGCTCGAAATTAGTTCTTTCTATGTAAAATTGAAAAAGGTACCTACTAGTAATTTCTATGATAATGAAACTTATTACATCCAATACAACCATACCTCCGTATGTTAGTACTCGTAGATGGTGCATATGCCCCTGTGATGGTGATGATATTGAAATAAATAAATTAATTATGGGTTTGTGTTTTCATAGAGATAAACTTAGTATGGGTTCATTCGAAAAGTGTAGAATTAGGACTTCAACAATGAGACTTTAGTGATCTTGTAGCTGAATTTTGTGTGTAAATTTTTATCGTGAGAAATTTATTTTTCTGTTAAAAAATAATTTTCTCACATTAAGATTTTGCTAACTTGCGTCCGGGAAGACTCCAATTTTATGCAGGGTTGAGGTATTCTCACGGAACTGTATTTCCGTTAGCGATGGAAAATACACGAGTATTTGGGAATATTTCAAACTTGCATTATTTTCCTTTCCCACGGAATTATGCTCGTCTCCACGTGGACCGTTGTCTCGTTGGTGGAAGGGGAACATAATTTGCGTGGAATAGTGCAGTTCCAATCAAGCCGCGGCCGAATTCACATTTAAAATCCAGAGGTAGCCTCGGGCCTCGAGGGCTCAAAATTAACGTGTGTGTTGAATTTGTTTGCTGTTTAAGTTTGTTAATATGTATTATTTTTCGCCGTGAGTTAAGTTGAAGTAGTTTATTAATTATTTGAAGTGAATATGTCAATGTTTGTTTAAATTAGTAAGTTATCCGGGAGTAATCAGTGTAGTGAAAATTTCTAAATAGTAATGAATTTATAAATTGATCGATTGTTAGTACCATTATATTTTCTAGCTCATGCTAAAAAACCTTGAATGACCGAGTCCCTAGTATCATAAATTTGTAATTGAGAAATGAGTAAAGTCCACGCTACCTTCGTGAACAGTTAGAATCCAAATAAGCAGTTAGCAAAATCGTACATGCAGTCATCTTGAATTTTTAGAATGTGCAATGAACCGATATAGATTATTTTTGTTATTGTCCAAATTTAAATTAGTTCAATTAATTTAATAAAATTTTACAAGTTTAATAGAATGCTAAAGTTTGTTGTTTAATAAAGTCCCATGACTCGCCCTTTAGAATTTAGAGATCGCTTAATTCTACCCCCATTCTGGGTCGGTTACAGCCCTATGTATCAGACATACATAAAAATCGAGATGATAGGATGGTAGCTCATTTTGTCAAATAAGATTTAAAAATTATTATTAGTTTTTTTCTGGCAATGGTTTTCATGAGAAATGAAAATATATCACACGCCACATAGGTTTTGTAACACTCGACTTGGGCTATACTCACTGGCATGAGTATCAAGGTACGTCACTCAGCATTGTTATCAAATAATGGTGACGTTCAGATCAGCTGATTCCAGTATCGGGTACACCCAGACTGTGGCCCGTATCAGGACCTCCTAAATATTTAGGAGGTCCTGCCCGTATGCAGATACTCTTTTTAAACAGAGAAAGATCAGCTGCTCGTTTCAACCCCGTATGAAACACATTATGATGAATAATAATACTGAGGGTGATGCTCACATAAGCTCTTAGGCTTGTACGTGGGTAATGAGTGAGAGGGATGATGATGAGAGATGACGAGTACTTTTCAGGTAATCGGGACCGACGGCTTATCGTCGGTGGTCCTATGGTCAAAAACTTTTGTCCCGGTCGAGATTGGATCTGTGGTTCTCTTGATTATTATACCGGCGCGTTATCACTTACTCCAACCAGCCACCCATGACCCATATAATATAAATGCAACCATATTAATAAAAACAATATACAAATATGAAGTACCATTATATTTAAAACATTCCAAACAACTAGTTTCAACCTACTTTGGCCATTTTCAAGTTTAAATTTAAAAATAAACAAGTTGATATTTTGTAATGTAAGTTTATATCAACTTGTTTATTTTTGCATTTAAACTTGAAAATGGCCAAATGTTTTTATTAGTTTTAATAAAGTAGCCTATACAAGTGAATTGATTTTATACAACCACATCTACAAGTAAACGTAGTTTAGCGTTAACGTAGTATTAATATGACCCTACGTTGCTCAGCCACTCAACATGCTGGGCGCCAAACGAATTCAGTATCCAGTGTTTTAATAAAGTGAGTTTAGGATTTGAAATGGTCTAGCCTGAAAATGAACGAGCACATGCCCAATTATCAAGTTTGTTGGAAAAGTAGAATCATTTCCCAAATTATTCAGTTATGAACTAGAAGATCAAGAAATAAATAAGTCTATTTCGATTTCAAATGAGTTGAACGGCTACTGGCAACTAAAGTAGTGACAATGAGCATTGACAAGCGACTAAACTCGTAAGGCCCGAGAGACTGAGTTTCCGCGACTCTGATCGTAAGATTTGAGTCGCGCTAGTGTTGGAGCCTAAAGAGCCACAAAACAAGAAATATATGTTCGCGTATTAGACTAGTCGCTTTCTGCTGTAACTTAATTTTGCTTTACTCATCTGGATTGCACACAGCTTATACCTACAGTAAACCTTTCAAAATCTGAAATTGTGCCTCGTTTAAAATGTAATAGCTTGCCAATCTCTAATAAAATCGGCTTGCCGATAGCCTGCCGAAAAACCGATTTGTAATTCGTGATTTCTCTATTTTGTAGTGTTTTGATGGAAAAACCATTTATTTGTTAAAGAATATAATTTTTCTATTGTCTTGATTTTACTACTATTAGAAATGTTGTAACGAATTATTTTCTGTGATTGTTATGCTGTGCATTCATTTGTCAGGTTGTAAACTAGCTTGTTTGTTAGGTTGCGATTCTTGTTTTAATTTATTATTAATAGTTTGTATTTATTGTTTAAACAAATTATCTGTTGTCAGGTTGTGCACAGGTGGGTTCCATTCCACAAAGACATGAACAGACGGTCGCACGTGGATCGAACAATTCTATTGGTGAAGATAGAGGACAAATTTGTGCCTATCGCCGAAAGTGGTGTCATGGATCTGGGAGCTGAAGTCTAATTCAGGTAAGTGAAAACATTCTAATAAATTATAATAATTTATTACAAAAAAGCACCATGTTCGAACCACTCGAAGCACATGTTTCGAAGCACCAATTCGAAAATACGATGAAAGAAGAATATTCATAGTAAAATAATATTCACGAGATTCTGGAAATTTCAGAGAATTATTGTAGAAAATCATTTGGTAATAATCATTGCAAAATCAGAGCTTACAATATTATCAATCATTAGCATTCGGTGACAAGTATCTAGTAATACAGAGTGATTCGAAATTAATGTCCCAATTTCAAACATTTTTATTTATTCTCAAAAAACGGTGCAAACAAATTTCATATCAAATTACTTAGAGTAGCTCCAAGTTTATGATAGTGTTATTTATTTTGTGTCCTTCTTTTTCCGAGGCTCATACGACATCTGCAAAAAAGTAGGGTCCATACTTCATTGTTTGTGGAAATGTACAAAAAACGTTCACTTGGGCGAATCTTGTTCATGCTCCACTGTTTGATGAGGGTTTCAGTTTCCTATAAACATTATTATCATACTGATTGACTTTACCACTTAGAAAAAACGTTACCTCATCGCTATGAACGAGATTCGCCCAAGTGAACGTTTTTGTGCATTTCCACAAGCCATGCTGTATGAACCCTACTTTTTAGTGGTTGTCCGATCCTCAAAAGGAGGACATAGGAGGACATATAGAACACTTATAATACATAATAGATTTGAAGCTTCTGTGAGTAATTTGATGCGAAATTGGTTTGTGTGCACTGTTGTTGAAAATAAGTATAATTGTTTGTAATTGGGACACTCATTTTGAATCATTTTTATATTAATTAATCATTAAGTAAAACATAAATTAAGTGATATCGACTGTTTAATTACCATTCATTCGAGTATAATTTCTTGCACTCTTAGATTTATAGTTTGTATAGTTTAGAATCTGAAGTCTCTCTTTGTATTAGGAATTTTTCATATAGCATATAGGGCCTTAGAAAAGTGAAAAAGAGATTAATTTAAACAGACTTGTAATTCTATCATCGTTTTACGCTGAAAATTGACTACTTTTGTAGTAAGCTGCTGAATATTATTAAATGAAAAAGTTTAATTCAATTATAAATTTTATCACATCACGAATTGTGATGTTTACAGTTCTGATTTTCACTGTTCATAAATTTATCCTACAAGTCTTGTAAGAACTAAGAATAGCATATCCTTGGGGTTTTGATAATCTTCAAGTTTAAGCAATTTACACGATTTGTAGTGACTTATTTCAGCTAGCAAACTAACCTCTATTTCCAGTTAACAATATCCATCTGTTGTTTGATTATACCAACTATAATCGTCTAAATCGCAGAGCTTTGGGAATGCGATTCTTAAATTATTATAATTATAAAAAAGTAATTATAATTACTGTTATTAGTATTGGCCAACATCATAATCACCTCCATTTTTCGACTGAATTGGACTTATGATGGATGATTTTGGATCGCCTTGACGATTCGAGAAGAATGAAGTGTAGTACGATGAAATCTATTTCCCCTGTTAAAAAGTAGTGATGAATAATAATTATTCCATTCACTTTCAGATTCCTCAGGAATTGCTGATTTCAAAGTGAGGTAATTGTTGGATTTCTTTGAGCGTATCTCGAAAATCTACAACAGCATTAACATTAACTCGTCACAAAAAAGCAAAGTACTTCTATTTACTGGGTAATATAAAATTATATCGCAGTATACTCTAGACATTTGTATAAAGTAGACCAAGTTGCCTTCAAAAATAGACTGATTTATATTATGTATCGTGTAAAAATGTGTAATATCTATCGAATATACGTGGGTTATGTGTATGAATGTGATGTCGGCATTTTTTCTATATATTATTCGTAAAAATTCACGACTATGATTCTATCTGGCTAGAACAATAATTGATACTGGTTCTATGATAGTGAAATTTATGATAGAGATCAATTGTAAGTTAAGAGATTTATGTAATTGTAATTCATGTGATTCAAATCAAGCCTACATGGCTTGACATTCTGATATTTTATTGTAAAATTCAATTTCAGTTCAAATACATTCTTGCCACTTGTTCAATATACTCTCTGAATTTCTTCTATTGTTCTCAACGTTATGATAGTATTTATTACATTACAGTTTATGTCCATTTTCATTCTGTTTTGAAATTTTCTTTATATTTTTATACATTGTGAAAAGTGTTGTGTTATTTTTATGTGATTGTGAGAGAAGGTAACTCATTTTTCTGTGCTTCAAGTTTTTATACTTTCACCAAAGATTGTTATTGATTTCTTTTTTCTCATTATTATTTGGAATAATGTTCATTTTGGTGTTATCAGATCATCTTTATCTCCGTATAAAATTAAGAACTGAATAATGAATGCATCATATACCGTGTATATTAGAAACGAGAGCCGTTTAAAAGAAGACTAAATTAGTAAATAAGGTGTATGTTTCTAATAATCCTAAAAAGGTTTGTTTTTAACATAAATAATATTTTGTGATTGAGAATAAATAAAATGAATTTTGTTTAAAAAAAATAGTAAATTCACGATTTAAAAAGTAGCAGATTAATTCTTTCTCTATAATATTAATCAATTGATTTTCCTTTGAACTGATGTTGGTTTGAAGAGAAATAATGCATATTATGAGTATTGTATTTTGAGAACTGCACAACATATCTTATTAAAAACCTTTCAACGAATTTATAGATTTTATCTACTTAGAAACGAACTATTTCAAAACACTACCATCTCGCATTTACAATTTCACCATAATCTATTAATCAAATGGAATCGATCAAAGTTGAAAATTGTTCATTCAATGAAAAACAAATAATTACTCAAGAATTTTAAAATGCGATCTTTTACATGAAAATTGATACTACAAGTCTTTTTTATGCAAAAAGCGACTACAATTTTCTATTAAAAATACAGTTTATGGTGTGATTTTTTAATTTAAAAATCAATAATGAAAATCTCTTGAAGCAAAAGGTGATTCCAATTGTTTTTCTCTAAAATTGATTTTAGGAATTTTGAGATTTATTTGACAAATTAGTTAGAAGTTCTGAGTTCATTCATGAAACTAGTTCCAAGAATGACTCGTTCCTTCATCAATGAATTGATTATAAGTCACTATAGAACTCATTAAAATTTCCCCTCCCCCTTTGGCAACATATTCAAATATTCATTGGATTGAACCAACAATGTTCCATAATTCGGACTACGTGTAACCTTATCTAAATATGGTAGAGGAATAGCACAAGGTTACCCTATTTTTTTCTCTCCCTATCATTTTTGATGATGTGCTCATTGTATGAATCAATAAAGAATAATAGTAGATTTTTACTATAACTATTACTTTCGAGACATTTCAACGTATCACAAATCAATAGAAATATTTTTCAGTTAGGAATTTCCTCTTATTTTTCAACTAGAACGGATTCTTTTTCATCCACTTTGAAAAAATCTAATAAGAATAGCCCTAGACATATTCTAGTCTTATTCCTAGATACATTTACTCGATCAATATGATAATTAAATCTTGTACTCTTATTCAACTACACAGTGTATATTGTTTCCTAGTGTAGTACACACTACAATATCTTAATTATCATTAGTAACATCAATACCTGAAACTATCCACTTTATGTAGTTCTCATTGAAATTAACCAATTGATTTGAAATTTATAAATAGTGTAGATATAATATATGAAAATTTTTAGTTCTTTACGTCTATTAGGTATTCTGTGAACAATACTGTTCAGCATTTATGCTTTCATATCAAAGACACTAATATTAAATGTTTTTAAAAATTGAAAATAATATTAGAAAAATATTTGTTCTTATTTGTAGTTTTTATGAAAATATTTGATTCTTTGAGTAATTGTGGGCTTGGATGGAAAATGTAAAGTACGTTATTAAATCAAAATTATCGTGTGTAAATTGTAAATTTTTCGATAATCTTGTAAAAAATTATTCAAAAGTAGATGTTATATAAGTATTCTTTTTTATAAATGTAATACAACATAAAAACGGCGGTTAAAGCATGATAAAATAATTATAGTGGAAAATACTAATATTGTCGAAATCGTAAATTATATTATTTCAATGGGATTTATATTTGTGTGCAATGTGCATAACTTATAGACTGTTATTATATTGGATTTGCATTATATGTCCAATAGTTCCCTTAAATACTTACCAATCAAAATTTCAGGCATGTTTTATATCACTTTCTATCAAACTGTTTTCTGAAAAGGTAATTCTTTATCCAATGATTGATACCGGTACTTATCTGCTAGTTCTTGATTTGATATATTCACCGTCAACAAACCCAAAGCGATTGATACTTTAGTGAAATGGTGACAGTTTGGCAAAAGAACCGCGAACTTCATACTATGCATATCAAAACCCGGTGGTTCGAGATCCACCTCAAACTGTAGTGCATTCGTCATAAACTAACAAAAACAAGTTTCAAACTCACTAAGCAGAGTATTCAGAAAAAAATTATTTTGGAAAATATTAGAATTTAATTTTTCAAAATTAAAATCTTCAATTTTATTTTAATAAAAAAATAGGCCACTGCTACTCTAATAATAATAATTATTATTATTACATATAAGGTGTATTGGCACCTTATTCACGTCTAATCAAAACTTCTCATTTTGAAACATTTTCAAAGAACTGAATTGAATGCAAACTACCTAATTCATCTCCAGGATTGATTGAAAACTGGTCATTTTTTAAAATATTAGTTAATTGTTTATTGATTATCTATTATTGATTCTTCTGCTGATCAAATATTTCCAATTTGTGATGAATATTTCTAGTCCACTCTCTTTGCAAAACCAATGTAATAGCATTTTGTGTGGTTTATCTTCGGAAATCGGCTATCGCAAATTATTATTTCCTGAAATTGTGATATGATATGGCGCATTTGTATATATTATCGTCACAAATCTCGTATATTGTAAATAGATGAAGACGCAAGTACATAAATTATGTTACTGTTAAAAGATATATATGGCTGTGGATTTCAATGCTTCCTTGAATAATTTTCAAACGTCCAGTGAGTCGAGAATGAAAAGTTGAAAATGTCGATATATATTTCGGTGTGTAAGTGTAATAAAAATATAATCCAATATAATATTGAATTTATGTGACTTCTAATAGATGTTTTAAATGTCAGAGAAGTGTTGCTTGAAAAGCATTATATGAGTTGGCCTATTAAGTTGGACTATCATGTGAATTTATTATTGGTACTATCATGTTCAAGTACCTACTGACAATATCTTATATGGCTTTTTGTATTTCCAATGAACTATGTTTTCACCTTAGTATTTTTTTTCTCAGTTTGAACTTCTTGAAAATCTGTTTAAAAGAATCGTGACTAATTTTCAGATTGTCATATTTTTCTGTAGTTACTGTTATTTGATAATTGTGAAATGTGCTAATTATTAAAACATGGATGATTGTAATAGGGCAAAATTGTCCAGCCTTGGCCTTGCTATGGTGCATTAGAACTTTAGTGAGATTCACTTGAAACTGTCAGCATCCCTTATATAACATCAATGCTTCCCATTCAGACAATGATTGCTGACTGGTTGCAGTGAACCTAACTATAACAATATCTATTGATTATTATTTATGTACTAGTGAAAGTAGGCTATGTTTAGGCAACTTTGATTCTTAAAATTGGTTCTAAGATAGGCTACGTACCATGAGACTTAATTGAAAAAAATCATATAAGAGAATATTCAAGTTGGCACTCAAGGTGTCTTCAATAACATTATTGTCTTAAATAATGATTACCCCTCAAGTATCACATATTATAAAATAATTATAAATATAATTTAAAATGTTGAAATTATATTTTTATTTCTAATCTTTTTGTCTCACTAAAATATAATATTTTCAATTTATTTTTATAGGGAACAACCAAATATTGTACACGAATAATTATATGTAAATTTAAAAAGTGGCTTCTATCATTGATTCAAAGTTTTAAATTAAAAAAATATATAAATAGACATTTATCTATTGGTCGCTATTAAAAATTAATAGGTAGTAAATGCATAATATTGAATGCGTATCCCATCATTTAACTATAAATACTTCACATATTTTAGGATTGAAGATATCCTTTTATTTTTTATAGAATAATAATTCTTTTTTGAAATTTTGTCGATAATATTCTTCTTCCTTATCTGTTCAATCTCAAACATGAGTTTCATTAAATTTTCATAAACATTCAACATTGAATGTTAGATAATTTTCAATTAAAATTTTATGATAATTATTTTAATAATAGATTTAAGGGGAAACAGTTTTACATCTTCATAAAATTTTTCTCTCAACTTACAAAAATTCGAAATTCACTTTGTTTTAATTAGTATCCAATAAAAATTGGGATTTTAAGAAAATAAAAACTTATGCGTAATCGTATTCAATATTCGGCCTCAAATATAACTCATTAAAATTTATAATCTATTAGAAACCAGACAGGTCATAATCCTTCAGATAATCTCACTGGACGCTAAAAGTAATGCTAATGGTAGGCCTATTCAATATTAAGATTTTTTTAATGAGCTTGTGAAGAATGATCCAGTTTGAAAATTCATGGTAATTAAGGTAGGATTTGCAAATTTTTCATTCGCATAAATTGAGATGGTTTGATATCTATTATATCTTGAGATATATTAAGACAAGATTTATTAAACGATAATAAATTATGGGACTTGATTCATTCAAAATGAATCAGTATCCAAGGCTTGTAGTCAATTCATTAATAAGACCTAATATTCGAATTTAGCACTATTGTGGATGATTTAATTGTTATCATTGATAATTATTAGTTGAAGTCAATTAATGTTAGCAATTTTTCTGTTGTTGATAATTTTGTACATTACTAGGGTTTTTAAATTAGTTCAAATTCAATTTTTGTATATTTTGTCATACATTATCACTCATTCTAAATTACTTGTCATTGTTATTTTATTCCTAAATTTATATCCAGTTCACCTATGTATTTCAGTATTTATTATTATTGAATAATAATAAAAATAATAATCTCTTCTATAAAAAGAGTTGGAATAGGGAAGATGAATGATGATCAAGGAAGAGAACCCATAGGGAAAAGTGAGGAAAAGTAAAGGCAGAAAAATGCGAACTTTAGATGAATAAATTTGCAAGAGTTCTTACAAATTTTATTCATGCATTGTGAGGTTTGATTTATGTAATATTTATATCGAGTGACACTACACTGAAGGACAGAATTTATTCTGATGGACAGTATTGGAGGAGGCTGTGGTTTATAACTGCACGAGGTCTACTGTTCACAGAACTACTGGTTATCAAAATATGTTACTTGAGATCAGAAAACAATATTTATTCATCCATATTAATAGGCACTGATGGATACTGTGAATAGACAACATTAGAATACAGGATTTTTTATGTAGCCTTAATGGCTCATTAAAAAGCAATTATTTAATGATTCTAATCTATTAACTTTAAATTGGAAATGATTTATTTTTTAAAAACTATAAAAATTACAATTTAATAATTCTTACAAGGATACATTTGACGAATACATATGAATGTGAAATAGGATGCATATCCTAGCTTTAATCTTCGAAATGTCTCTTATTGCAGAATTACAATATTTTCAAACTATTCATCAGGAGGTTCAAATTATTCACAGAATGATGCTATCAACTAAATATAAACTATTTTTTTAAGCTTTATTCTTGAAGCAACTTCATTCTTCTAATATCATATACACACGGCAATCTTGAATCTGTTATCTTAGGTTTTCTTTTTCATTGGATTTCAATTATAGTCTACTTCATTCAACCTAAATTTCTTTCTCTACATATCCCATATATTCAGGAAAATATATTTTGAAATCAGATTTTCCCATGTAACTGGCGATGAGCAACCTTCCCAAGGCGCTGGGGTCTGAGAATCCGATGGATTCCTTGTTCAAAATCTCAGACTTGAAATATCTCCTAAAACAATAAAATACATTCAAACTTAGTCATGTCTAATTGAATTTCTCAAGTTAGAGTCACTTGGAACTGTCAGCGTTTAAAGTGAATCTCACTATACATTATTTTTCGATGAATGACTGCTGTTGACTTGACTTACCTAACATATTCGAGCAGGAATGAAGCGATCTTATGCCGTCTGTATTTGGGTATGACCCAAATCCCACTCACCCCACATTCTATGGGTTCTGGATGGGGTGAAACCAATGGTTGGTCTTCAAGTTTCGAAACTAATCTAAATCCTTGATGAGCCTCATTAGCCACTGCACACCCTATTATCGTGTTGTTTTGAAGCATCATATATACCTGCAACATCGACAATATTTATTATTATTGCAACACTGAGTATTAAATTATGCAGAGTGTAGGTCTATATTGTAAAGGATCCATATACATGGATGATTGTTATTATGGTCGTCTTAACCGATTGTCGGCCGACATTTATTGCTCGTTACTCCTCTGATTGGCTCAATTGGCTGAGAATCAGCTGTTGGTGAGAATTAGCCAATCGCAGGACAGTCGGCCAAAAAGAGTGAAAACGGTCTGTGTATATTGGTTGAGTTCAAAGCCACTGATCAAATCCATCGGGTTTTTTTACGTTCAGTAAAAAATCGGATCACAGAATGGAAAGTCGGCTAGTATCTTGACGCCATAATCCGCCATCTTGAAAGAAAGTGTAGCATTGTAATACAGCAGTAGTTTTAATTTCTAACAAGATGATGCAGTCATGTGTCGTGGTCTTGGTGCACTCAAATCTTGGTTAGATTGATACCTTCCATTTTGTGTGTATTCTGTGGCTGAACGGTTGCTCATGAGTCATGACTGACAGATGTTTCCCCTGTTGATCATTTTTTGTAAGCAAAACTAGAACTTAACCTATTTCATTGTAATCAATTAAAATGGAAAACCATCAGGTGATTGGAGTGGTTTTAAATGCTTTGTAAAATATTTTAAATGTTATTGAATTTATGTAGCCTAATCATGCATTTCTCTGCTCCCAAATACATTATAATAGAGTCCATCATTTGTAAACAACCTCATATTCAGCCATGTCTGTTTACGTTCAGCTACTCTATTTACGTTCTTTTCCATTGGTGGAAAAGTACGATTAACTGATCAGTGAACGAACCGGATATGACGTATTTTTTTCTTATCAGTTAGACCAAAGACCTTGAAGAAGTATAAACGCACAATACCTATGCCTTCCCAATGGTAGCTCTTACTTGAAATTAAAGGTTCCATTGAGGTATTTTAGCGCGAGATATTATATAATATATATTTTTTGTAATATTATAGATCACAAAAATCTTCAAGATCTTTAGTATGTAATAATCTTCCAGGCTGTCCCCTTAATGGCCGATTTCAATTCCAAATAATCTAGCGCTGCATGTGAGTCTATGCATCGTTCAACGACAAAACAGTACTTCATTCAGAGCCACGTTCACTCACCGATCAGTGGCTTTGAACTCAACCATTAAAGGGGGGGGGGATATCCAGAGTGAGGATCAAGTCTAGAAAATAGATCATGAAATTTTCAAATTCTATTTTAAGATACAAAAATAGCATATTTTAGTGACACAATCACTTCACTTATATGGGATACTTTATTAAAATTAATAAAAACAATATAAAGCTTGTAGTACCCTTTTATTAAAACATTTCAAGGACTAGTTTCGACCTACTTGGGCCATTTTCAAGTTAAAATGACATTTTATGGCCAAAGTAGGTCGAAACTAGTCGTTAAAATCTTTTAAACTTTTAAAATATTTTAATAAAAGGGTACTACAAGTTATATTGTTTTTATTAATTTAGCGATACAGTGTATTTAGTAATATAATATTTTGCTTTCAGTAACTTTAGTTATACAAAATAATAAAAGAATAGTAAAACAGTGCATAATGTATTAAAGGAATGAAACATTCATTAATTTTTATGTAACTACAATAATATTGAGCTTTCTAAGTTGAAATGGAAATTACAAAGATAAGAAGCTCTCAGTAAAATATCAAATACTCAAGCTCAAAATGAAAAATATTGTTTAATAGTCAATAATATTATATTAAAAAGCATTAATTTATTTAGAACATTTTCAAATTATCAATAATATTTCAAGTATTTCAGATTGATTCTAGACATTTTATTTGCAATATCATCATTAGGTATTATTTGATTTATTGTCCCACATTAGAATATCTGAAATTAAAGAAATCTGCCACAGACATGAGAAAGCCAAGTTAAACGATTATTTTTATATAGAATATTTATTTCTATATTACTAAATTGTATTTTTTAACTGGAGGAAAATATGAATAGAAATAGATTCATTCTGAAGTTGAAGATATATATTTAGGCCTAACTGTAATTCCTAATAGGGACTAATCATAGTATTTACCTGAGAGTCAGGTGAATGTCTTGTAGTGATTCCGCTGCAGCCCAATTCGATGTCAATGAATTCAATAGCTTGTCGGGCTTTCTTTGTCCATGCATTTCGTTCATTCATCTTTAGTTTAATTAATGTTGCTTCGCTATTGTGAAACAGATCCATTTCCTTAGGAATTTTGAGATCCTACACATAAATTATTTATATAATCAGTTCTTGAAAAAAATTGTTGATTTGAAAATGGTAATTTCAAAGTTATAATTTACTCTGGACACAATTATTTACTTTTAGATATTAGGATTTGAGAAGTTCTAAATCCAAAGTAATGAATATTTTTCAATTAAAAGGCCTACAGACCTAATAAGCCTGAAATTTTCAGTACCCTATGTAGTAGCCTATAGTATTTGTAAATTTTCTAAAATGTGAGAAACTTTTTCACACTATGGACGAATTACTCAGCCTACACCCAATTGTATTTTTAATGTTAAACAGAATAAATCTTGGAAAAAGTCACGATACCATACATTCATCTTGTTAACATAGAATACAAATTTACTGGTGTTCACTTACATATAAAATTTTATTATCAACAGTTATGTGTTCCAGTCAATGTATAGATTTTATCAGTCGATTATCATCATCGACATTGCCCTATAATGTCGTTGATAAATTATAATGATCATATAAGTAATTTATTTATTAATGATTTTCTCAAAGCTTAGTTTTATAACTACTTTTAGAACTACTGTATATAAATTATTATAGCTTAAAGTCTGGTTCCCCCAGAAATGTCCACTAAAATTTCATTTGCTCTTAAATAATATTATAATTTATTCATTAATAATGAATTATTTTGTATGCTCACATATTTGATCTTGTAGAAGTTTCTGTGCACTTCTGCAATCATTTGATCGCTCCAGTAATCAGGATGTGGGAACTCGCATTCACAGCTGTATTGATGAGCCGGAATGTCTGAGCTTTTGAAGAACCTATTTATAGAAATAGAGAATTTAATTCATAAAAGCATTGATAAAGACACGATTCAAAATATTAAAAGAAACGACCCACACACAAGTCTGGAACTCTTGTGGTCATAATCCTTCACATTCGCCTACATTCCAAGGAATAATTAATTAATGTGTTTACATAGGTTTGATTTCAGTGAAGCTGCTTTTTGAAAGTGAAAATTTCATATCTTGAGTGTTTATGTGTTTCTTTATTGAAATTTCATATATTATCAAGTGTTTAACCTACAACCTGAAAAAGTACGGTTCAAAAGTTCTCCAAATATAATCAAATCAATTCACCACGTAATATTAGCTATCAGTTATGCATGTTGACAATGATGATGATGATAACAATGAACATTACAAAAATAATTGAAGTAAACAATAATATTTTACTACTGTTGGCCTATTCTCAAAAAAGCAAGAACCTTTCGTACGTGAGCAAGAGTTGAAAACACACACACATTCGTACATAAGCATATTTTTAAATCAATCAAATAGATAGCCATCAATCAATAATTTTATTCAATTCAACACAATATACATAAAATAAATCAAAATACAACTAAATCACAATAAAAAATCTGGTGTGGCGCACTCACAAAACTTTCCTTGCCGTTATGAAAATTGATCACCTGACGCTAGTGTTCCCGCGCATCTCAAGTCTACTATTCAAATATCTGAGCCAGCTTGTGACAGGACAATAACGCTGTAGACACACGAGGTCTGCTATCTCTTCATAGTAAATGATTTAATAGAATCAACAGTTGCCAACAGTTTGCAATTGAATAATCACATTTTCTCGAATTTCGAGCTTATTTTCAATTTTAGGTGGAAATGTTACTGAATAGTGGAGATTTTCATGCTCAATCTTTTCCAATTGATTTTTTTTTGTTTAAATTGTATCTGAAGCCTGATAATTGGGAATCTAAAATCAAACTTTGCATAGATGAGGCGGAGCTCCTGAAATTTTCACAGATATAGGACTTAGGGCAGTTGATAGAGCTTATCAATGACTATTTTAGGTATAAATTTGATCAAAATCGTTGGAGACGTTTTCGAGAAAATCGCGAAAAACCATGTTCTTGACAACATTTTCGAAATTTTATCCGCCATCTTGAATTGCATTAGCTCGAAATTGTTCGTGTCGGATTCTTATATTGTAAGGACCTTAAGTTCCGAATTTCAAGTCATTCCGTTGATTGGGAGATGAGATATCGTGTACACAGACGCACATACACTCATACACACACACACACACACACACACACACACACACACACACACACACACACACACACACAGACCAATACCCAAAAACCACTTTTTTGGACTCAGGGGACCTTGAAACGTACAGAAATTTAGAAATTGGGGTACCTTAATTTTTTTCGGAAAGCAATACTTTCCTTACCTATGGTAATAGGGCAAGGAAATTAAAAATAAGTTTCTAATAAAATACAAGAAAGAGGCTTCAGAGGGTGGGGTGTGCTGAAAAGAAAGAAGAGAGGAAAAATACCTAGCCAACTATGGTTTCCCATGTAATAGGCAGGTAGAGGGTATAAACGTGAGGACTGAAGGAGTGGAGAGGAGCGGAAAATAGAAGAAATGGAGAAGGTAGGAAGAAAGAGAGAAAAAAATATGAGCAAAAATTTTAAACGAGTCCACTTTCAACAAATGTATCAAAAAGAAATGGCCTTGCAAACAGTAGTTAGAGCCATAGAATAATTGACCAAAGCGAAGCTGAGGTCTTGGTTTCGACTCGATCGGCTTTTGTCTGTTTGTTTGTACCGCAGTTACTGTCGCAGTTATTGTCCGATTTGGATAAAACTTGGTAGGCTATTCAAGTTCTTTGAAACAAGGCGCAGAAACGTATGTGTAACGATTTTTGATAAGACTTCCGGTTTTTTGTAATTTTAAAAACCGCAGACCAACCTCCTTCCAGAAAGTTACTTTTTTGTATCTAGCGCCGTTATTTTGCAAGATACAGCAATTTTTATTCCTTTCAAAATAAAAGATCATTGTATTTACAACATGTTAAGAGTAAATGTTCCCCAAAATAAATATAAGTTAAAAAAATTGGCTCTCATTTTTTATAATAGAACTTGTGCTGCTCTAAAATGTGCTGTATTATTAATTGTAGAAAACATCTCACTTGACTGCACAATTTTTTCCCTGTTTCATAGACGAATCCCAGTTTCATAGACGAATAGTTTCTGGAAAACTATTAGCTTTTGTTTTTCCTTTTAGTACCGTCAAACCGGCTAAGTTTTCAACTTTGATTTGAAATTCAGTTCCATTATTATTTTAATAGTTTATCTCTCCTGTGCTCAAAACGTAGGTCTTTAATAATACTTCAAATATATACATTCAATTTCATTATTATGAAATAACCTGTTCTGAAAAAATATGGTGTCCCAATTCACCCGCAGAGGTTGGGTAACTTGGGACAACAATATGATTTGCCTGTAATAAGACAATTGAGTGGTTGAAGGCTAACTTGGGGCATTCGATTTTGAATAATATGTTTCATATTCATAATAAAAATGCTTTAACTGTAAAATAATTGAATAATTGATGAAATAGTAGATTGTTATGACTGTTAAAAAAGTATCTTAGCTGTTAATAAGATGTTCAAAACGTTATCAAATATTTTCAATGATGTGTTCCCAACAAATCAACAATGCCAGAACTCGGAATGAATTGCACAGACAGCTGGTAAGTTGGAATTGGTGGGAAGGGGTTAAACTGTCCCAAGTTAGCCGGTTTGACGGTATGAGATCGGAAACCGAGTTGTGAGCATTTAACATTCTGCATAGCATAACAAGCCATAACATTAAAACCATCATTAGCAACCTCCTGTCATTGACACCAACAAACCCATCTTATTTAGAATCATTTTCTGTCTCACTATCGTCTGTGAGACGATTCATCGTCTAAATTGCCTACTGCATATTCCATTTCTCCGTCAGTTGACCAATATCTTGTAATTAATTATTAAAAAAATTGTAATATAGGTTAATATTGTAAATATGGGGACGATGTGAAGGTACTTCCTCGAAAGAAATTTATAAGTCCGATGTCCCTGGAAACATTGTCACTAGCATTTTCAATGGATGACATTGCTAAATCTTCACAATATACTGTACTTTGATGATGGTCCTTCTCATTAATTTGAAAGTTGTATTCATGAGCGAGGTCCACTGTTAACAGAACCACTAGTAATTTATGTGCTTTGTAACAGAATATCACAAATGTATTAATTGAGGCTTGAGCCACTTTCATAAAGATATAGTAGAAAAAACAGGAATTCCTCAATATCACTCGTATGTTGGAGGTTATGAGGTTTTTGTTCCAGAAAATAGGAAGAGGAGGAGACATTCTATTCAAGCACAGTATTTGATGAAAAATCATGTCAGCCCATCACCCTAGAAAAAATCCCGATTCTATAGGTGAATGAAGCCATAGCCAACTCTTTGTTTTATGAATGAATCGTCTGTAATGATTCTCATTTCTGATTTTGTCTTGTACGATACTGAAAAACTTTGGTCCAAGAAAGATGAGACATCTTTGAGATGTAGTGGAATTAAGCTTTGGACGTTCAACACGAACCATGCTGATTGAACAGATTAAAGGACTAGACGGTAGTCCTACACTACCATTCATTCTGTAAAACAGGGATAATACATCTAGGATAAAAATATATCTCAAAGGAAGGATTCCCAATAGTTTTAAAATAGGAAAAGTATGTTCTCTACTATTTACACATTGGATTATTCCAACCACTGATTTCTTAAATAAAGAGTGTTTATAAATGAATAAAGGACTTTCTACTCTTTATAAAATTTATTACATTGAACTTACAGTTATAAACGATCTGCCGACCTAACGCTATGCGATATTTACCTTTGGTGCTTCATCAAGGATCGTGTGTACGTGTCTTGTCTCTACTACCAGCAGCTAACCTCCATAAATAAAGAAATCGGATTGAAGCAGCTGTTACAGCCATTAATGAGGACACACTTTTAACGTTTGGGAAGAAGTCGGCTATAGCAGGCTGGAGGTATGCCGTGTGACAAATAATGGTAGTCACATTCAACATTTTATAAGGTTCAATTCGATATACAGAAAACCATAACTTATTTGTTGAATCAAAACTTTCTTGACTTACCTTTTATGCTGAATTCTTTTAGCTTCTACCTTCATTTCATGATCAATTTTTTCATCTTCTTGTCTATCCAACTGTCTTTGCTTCAAAATTTCTCTGGTTTCCTCAATTTTATAAAACTTTTCTTCTGGTCTGTGGTATCTGATTTCTTCAGTTTTTTTGAAAATTGAATATTTCAAAACTCTGGAAGATTGTTAAAATTGTAGTAAATATTACATCACCGGTACTTAATATACATTAGAAATACATTATTTTTTTCATAATATCATAAAACTTACTATTTAATCTTAAACTTAATATTTGGTATTTAATATGTGGTATTTAACAAAAGATGCCACACTAATTGCAATAGAAGAGATTAAGAAAGTGAAAATTCAAGTGTTTATAGTATTTAAGTATACATGTAGGTCATACAGGTATAATATGTAGTGATGCTTAAGGGAACGGTACTTTTACTGCAAAATTAATAGAAAAATAGATAAACGACAAAATGTAGGCTATACCTGGTCAGATCTCTTCTCTCATGAGTTTTGAGGCCGGAAACAAACCATTTTCCAACTCTTTCAGGATCTGAAAAAATCAAACTAGAATGTAAACTCTTCTATATCTCAACTTACAATAGTAATAATGGATAAATATTATTCATTTATAGATTACAGGATGGAAGAGTTTATCCCATCACCCTTATATTATTTCATCTCTCGTTACATTTTTAAATGAATGTAACTTGAACCTTCAGCTGCTAGAATAAGCTATAGTAATATTATTGAGTTTATACAATAGTCAAGTCACGTAAGGCGTTTTGAGATGATTCGGCAGAGCAGGAAGCTGATTCCCGAACGCCAACCCAATCATCTATCTGAGAGCTTCCTGCTCTGCCGCCTCGTCCAAAAAACGCTTCATTTGGTTTGGCCCTAACATCTTGATTTTCCAAATACTATTCAATCTCCCAACTATAGGCATAAAATATTTCCTCCTATCTCTCAGCATACCAAACTTTGGTATATATCTCCACGTTATGGACAGCGATGTAAAGCGCAATCGGATCAATCAAGTCTTAATTAACTGCGGTCAGGAAAGTCGCCGTGAGTTCGATCCCGACAATTAATTTTTTCAACATCGTATATTACGCACAAAAACTCAAAAAAGTCAGCTGAAAAAAAGGATATAAATATTTGGTAATTATTAGCACTTTATAAAATAACTACTGATTTGTAAAATAACACATTGTACCCTTCTTGAGATCTTTTTATTATAAAATAATCAATTAAAAAACACAAATAAAATCTTATTTTATAATAAAAATATCTCAAAAAGGGTACTATGGTGTTATTTTTATAAATAAGAAACTAAGTAGCCCTGAATATAACTTCTATATGTTTTCAGAAAACTCTACTGATATTTATTCATTGCTAAAATATGCTAGGTACTACAATATAAAAATATAATTGAATGTAGTTACTGAGGCACAGTCTCAGACTTATTTAGCCATTATCAAATAATAGTTTAGTCATAATTTGATGCATAATTGCATTTAGGAAATGATAATTAATATTTTACTTCATGTTTGATACTTTTCGAAAATTTCACTTACTGGTAACGTTTTGTAGTGGCACTCTATCTCTTGATCTTGTAGATGCATTGTTTTCTGAAGGTTCTATCGTCGGCGATGATGGAAATTTATCAGATAATGTTGATGATAGTTCAGAATCAGACGGTGTTGGGATATCAAAGTACTTTTCAGTTGAGAGTGATGTTTTTGAACTAGATGGTTCTGCACTTGCTGCTAATTTTTCTTTCGAATTTGATTTAATAGCTCTCATACGAGTTTTATGCAATGCTTGATCACCTCCTCTTGAATATGGACTTCTTCTTAATATCTGTGATTTTTCTAAGGAGACGTCAGGGTCCTTTCCAGTTGAGAGTAGTGTTTTTGAACTAGATGGTTCTGCAATTGTTGCTGATTTTTCATTCGAATTTGATTTAGTAGCTCTCATACAAGTTTTATGCAATGCTTGATCATCTCCTCTTGAATATGGACTTCTTCTTAAAATTTGTGATTTTTCTGAGGAGACATCAGGGTTCTTTCCAGTTGAGAGTGATGTTTTTAAATTAGATGTTTCTGCACTTTTTGCTGATGATTCTTCTTTTGAATGTAGTTTAGTAGCTCTTATACGAGTTTTGAGCCATTCTTGATCGCCTTCTCTTGAATACGGACTTCTTCTCAATATCTGTGTTTTTTTAGATGATGTAGAAGACATTGCAGAGCTTCAATGTATTTTCTACATTAACTGGAAAAATTTAAGCTTAGTTATTTATTTATTCAATGTTGTTTTCCACCACAAACTGCTTTTTATTAAATAACTTTTTGTTATTAAAAAGAACGACTAGCAGTCAGATTTTTTATAATAAATTAATCACTCACTGTGACAACGAGATCTTTCGGCATGTCCGCTAATATCTTCCTGGTTCTGACAACCGGTGATTAATTAATTTATTATAAAAAATCTTACTGCTAGTCGTTTTTTTAATAGCAAGAAGTTATTTATTAAAAAGCAGTTCGTTATTTATTCAACACAGTCAAAAAAATTATTGGAAATGATGAAACTGGCTTATAGTCTTTACAATATTCCAGTTTACAATTTGATTTTAATTATTGCAAAAGAGATTATGATTATTATGAGAAACTGCTGTCACTGTAATTATTTGAAATGGTGTAACTATTGTTATCCGTGTACCGCACGGGATTAGTGCAATAAATTATCTTGTGTCTGCAATATTAATTTGATTAAAGAATAATAATGTCGGAAATTCGCCACAGAAAGCCTGAAGCAGGTGAAGAATCTGACAAGGCTCCTACAGTTTCAGAAACTGAAAGCGATCATGTAAGTTTCAATTTTATTTTGTTACAGATAGACCTACGGTTCTCTAAGTTATAGTTTTGTTTTAAAAATTATTTTACGTTTGCAATCTCTGAATTTTTATGGAACCATTGTAGAAAAACTCCTTTCATTATTTAATGCATAACTTAAAACAAATAAGTTACAACCTTCTATATTTGTTTCCAAGCTAAGAGAATATTGATTTTTATTATAAGTCAACTTAGAAATATAAATTATTATAATATTTTTAGTTAGGTATTTATCTGTACACATATACAATTCAAGTAAAATAACAGGCAGTCCCCCAAAACTGCTTTAAACCTTATTATAGAATTCTGTACACATACTAGGCCTATTATAGGTTATTTCAAAATTATAGCTAAATTCACACACAATTTTGTTTGAAAAATTTGCAACGTATCTACTAAATGAACAGAACCATTATTATTTATTAAAGTTGAATCTATCAGATTTATTTCTTTCCAAAATAAAAATCTAAATAAATAGCTCCCACCACAATTGAAAAAATAGGTCTACCGTATTCAAAATTTCACTTGAATCATGATTTTACAAAATTAAATTCTGATTTTTTATTTTATTTTTTCAAGTAAAAATAAAAACATTGGACTATTTTGTCCACTTTTTTGCAATCTTTCTTTCTAAAAAAAAGGCAATCATAATACGGGTGAGGTAATTTTTGATATGTCGCATAGATTAGGACTAAATCACATTAGCTCACAAGCAGACTCCAGTGAAACACTAGTTTTGTCCCTGCAGTATCAGGACGGTGTCCTGAGTGAAACATTGGCCGGACATTACAACCTGGGTTTTAGTTACCAAACTCTGGTGTCCCTAAGAGTGAAATGACCGGAATAAGATCTAATTTGTCGCTACTTGCTCGAAAATTTGGTGTAACAAACTAGTGTATCTAATGTATTTTTAAAAAACATTTTTTCATAATGTTATCATAATAGCCCACAACCCAACAATACTAAGTTTGGCCACACCCCTGCAAATCATTGGCTGAAGTCCCGACGCAGCTTTCTCACAGAGACACAGGATTTGGGCTCCTGGGCACCACAGGAAAAATGAGAGAACGGATGCCACTGAATTGGTATTGAGGGAGCAACTAACAACTGGAGCAGAGTTGTCGAATGACAAATGAAAAACTCTGAACCGCCTTAGAGCAGAGTGTGCCTGCACGAAAGAAAATCTCACAACTTGGAGGCAGATTAATGAGTTGTACTGCGACTGTGACGATATCCAGTCCAGTCAGATGATCACCTCGTAATAAAATGCTGTCTTGCACCAGCATGCACTCGACAAAAATTATTCATATTCAACGATGAAGCTGAAAAAACTGGAGTTTTATTTCAAAACCCTTCCAATGCAACATTTTTATACCTCAACTGGACCTGTGTATCAAATTTGAGATTTTTATGCCAATTAGTTTTTTTAAAGCTGATAAAACGCTGATTATGGGCGTATTTTTGCAATTTTTTTTCAAATTCGTTCTTAGTGTGCTTCTAGATGGCCAACTGAACATGCATGCCAAATTTGAACGTATTTGGTTCAGTAGATTTTTAGTTTTGTTGATTATGAATGAGTGAATGAATGAATCAGTGCCATTTCGCTTTTATATGTAGATTGAGAGCTCCTTCAGAGAACTTGGAACTTGTTAGTTACACTTTGAATAAGGTAGCTCTAAATGGTATGGTACAAGAAGTAAACAAATATGTATGGTAACTATCAATTAAATTCCATTGTCAAGAACTGAATTATCCAACTATTGTTCTCATAGTTTTGGTGTTTTAATAAAATTGAATCAAAGCGTTCAAATATTATTTAATAAGACAATAGGCCTACACTTGTACTTATCATTTTTTTATCCCAGCTTCTCATGCTCTTAATTTTTTATTTTCAAGCTCGATATGATGTTGTATATCAATGAGATTCCTACCGATTCTATCAAGACAAATGGATAGAAATCTGAAACTTTGTATCCATTGCATTTCTCATTCAGAAAACTGTAGGTTCATTCCAGGATTGAAATTCAAGTATGTTTCAACATAGGCCTTATATAGGCCTATGTTAGCATAATATTCTTGTATCGATAAAATAATATTTAAAAAAATATTAGTCCCCTGAGTCCAAAAACATGATTTTTGGGTGTTGGTCTGTGTGTGTGTATCATATTTGATTTTGCAATAGTTTGAAAGATATCAAACTAGAGTCTGCTTAGTTGAATGCATAAAAAAATTAAATGAGAGGGTTACTGTTGTATAATATATTTTTTTATTTATATATAAATTTTTTAATATGAGTAATATATTTGTGCTTGGGATGATGATTATTATGACTTATGAGAGAAGAAAGCACCTTAAGTTTATGGTAGGCCTAGGCAGCTAACCACCGAAAAGTGATTTTCAAAACTAATGTGTGACTGTTTTGTTTTTCTAGAAAGAAGACGTGGATTCAGAAGATGACAAAGGTGTGAAGGCTGATCTTTCTTCCACTATTCCTAGTGGAACCGATTCAACTCCTGAAGTATTGGACAGTGCTTTGTCCGGATTATCTGCAAGGTTAGTTGATTATTTTCAATTTTGATTTTCTATGCAATTTATTACATTTTTGGATTTCAATTGTTTGTAAATTGGTCGATGATCATTCAGTTCATTCCCAGTTGTATTGAAAAATCTTATTTTTTCTGTAATTTAATATTTCTCGTAGATCATTTATGAACTCGTTTATGAATTCTTCCAGTACATAATCAGTTTAAAAAAAAATATTTGACTCTATACCAGCCATTGAAATGTTGGATTTTCTTTTATTAATAAATGATCTTGTAGTTCATTTGAGTTGAAAAAATTATCTTATTTGTGGATATTCTTCAATTCATAATTTTTATTGATTGAAAAATGATTGCCCTCCAGTTTTCTTTGAAAGCTCTACCACTTCCAATAACCCTGTAGGCCTATAAGTGGTTTTCTTAGAGCCATGAAAAATTCTTTCGTTTTTTCAACTGAGTGTAATCTTTTGAATAAACAATAATGAGTATAAAATGAAACCTGAATCTATATTTATACAGTAAATTTTTTATAAATTGTAAATTGTGTTTTCTTTGTATACAGTAATTTCATTTCCAGACTAATTTTGTTTGTAATACATGAGCTATTTCAAATTCGTTTCGTACAACTAATTTATCAATGACTCATATTTCCATGTAAATGACCCATATTTTTATTCCCATTTTAATATTTTTTACAGATGGAGGAATTGGACTATACGAGGCATCTTCACGTTTTTGATGATAGGAGGCTTTTGCCTGATGATCTATGGCGGTCCCCTGGCTTTGATGGTTGTGGTAAGTAATCTTCATTTTTCAAGTATTCAGATAGATTTATGTTGGTGAGCTTACTGGAATTAGGCTATTTATATTTATAATGGCAGTGAAGAAAGATAGGAGAACAGCTATTCTTTAGAGGATAGGTGATACCCTGATCTAATATTAACTGTTCATTCTTGTTAAAAATAATCAATTTTATTTCATTCAATAAAAAAATTTATCAATTATAATAATAATTATTTATTTAATAATAATAAATATTTTGTTAATTGATTATATTTCTGCATTGTTGAGAAAACGAACAGGTAACGTTGCGGAGCTAGTGAAGGATGAAATAAGCTACTTTGTTGAATGATAAACAAGGAAAGCAACACCAATGTTAATCAAATACTGTCATCATAATGTGGACCTCACCATAGCAGGCCTTTTTGGATTTTATTTTTGCATCAAGTTGCTTCAATGCTTTGAACTAAGTCCATAGCTGACCGCACAATGACACGTCACGAAATATAAATAAAACCTGAATACTGAGATTCAATTTGAACTGTCAGAAATTCTTATTCGAACATCAATCATTCCCGTTCAATTAAGCTTGATAGTTTGAAGCATTTTTTACTATTCAACAAAATTTTCTCGTTGCTTCTTAGAATGTATGTATTCAGGGCTACTTATTTTTATTTATAAAATAGCATTATAGTACTCATTTTTTGAAATGTTTTTAATGGAAAATATTAGATTAAAAACACAAGTTTTTAAAACCTGAAACTAGTTGTTTCAATTTGTGTTTTTGATGTTATTTTATATTAAAAACTTTTCAAAAAAGGGTACTATGCTTTTCTCGTAGATTTGTGAAGGAAATTGCAAAGTTCGTCCCACTTATTTATGTTTTGATGTAATAGAACAAAACTTGAAAACTGTCTTCAAGTGTTAGGAGAAACTAAATATAATAATTATTATTTACAATTGAAGTGACAAAGTGGTTGGTGTTACCTGGTTCTTCAATGTGAATTGATTTTTGAACAAATATAGTGAGTGGTATTGACAGCATCAACGTCTTATTCTTTCAATTATGGATAAATACGCCACAACATCTCATACCATACAATCAAATTACTCTAGTGTAGCCTACTTCTTGTGCACTATACTTCTATACTTGTGTAATGTTTCAAGTAAGGTCAGTATATTATACTGATGTAATGCGTCAACTTGAGTATAATACACAATGCGTTTTTAATATCTAGTTGATGTAAATAATGTTTCAATTTCTAATTGAATTAATTGGTTTCAGACTCTGATAGTGCAAGTGAAGTGCTTCGAGGAGATCATCAACATCGGCTACGCTGTCTACCGCATTCACGGCCTGCCCTGGTTCCGGTCTCTGTCCTGGTATTTCCTCATCACTTCCAACTATTTCTTCTACGGCGAGAGTCTGGTTGACTATTTCGGAGTGGTGATTAACAGAACGGTTAGTAGCATCCATTTATATGAAAATTATTTATCTATGGCCTTGAATAGAATGGGCTCGTTATATTTTGGGTCCCGGCTGAAGTATGCAGTGGTAAGACTCATTGACGGCTCAGCTATACAGTGTCCCACGAAAGGTGTAACTGCCGAAGACCATAGATTTGAAATCTGCAACAAAAAATACCTAGAAAAATTCTCTTAGGCCTATATCGACTTTAGTTTTTCAGATTCTATTAATCATCGATTATTTTTGAAAAAAGTCAATAACTAGTAACTATCAGTCAAACTCGAATTCTAATGATATGTTTGGGAAGAGGAAAAAGTTTCAATGAAATTCATTCAATTTGTTCCTTTGTTTGACGTTTTTGAATTTTTTATTAACGCTCAAAGTTAAAATAAGTGCATTCGTCGAGTTCAAAGTCAATTATCAGTTGAGCGGTTTGAACGCTCATCAAAATTAAAAGTTCGAAAACGCCAAGCGTCTAGTTATTGACGTGATAGTTACAGTCATGGATAGTTTATCCAACGGTTATATCTGGCTGTTAGCTCATGTCTTGACTTCTTCTTCAAATACTCTTACAATACAAATATTGCATATCTTTATTGAATACAAATATTTTATATCTATAATACAGCAAGATATTGATTATATTAAGATATTATGTATTATATTATAAGATATTGATATATATATATATCACGGTTATATCTGGCTGTTAGCTCTAATGATATGACTTCTGCTTCAAATACTCTCACAATACAAATATTGTATAACTATACTAAATACAAATATTTCCTATCTTTAATAAGATAAGAACTTTTACGAAAGATATTGATCTTTTTCTGTTTATGGTAAATAAAGAATGTCTTGCCATAACTGTATGGCTGTATCATCACGAAACAAGCGAAGTTTGTGTAATGGACGAATAAAAATCTTGATGAATGTTTCTGTTGAACCTACTGATGGTTCTTCTCGTTCTACCTGTGATGAAAAAATATTTATTTTATGTCCTGTTTCTATAATAAAAATAACGAATAACATAAAAAATGTTTTTTTTTTAAAGGGCACTTGAAAATGTCTTGATAGCCGTGTATAGTAGTGTTTATATGAAAACGTTTTTAAAAGGGTACTATGTAATCATTTTTATACTAGCAGGTAACCCGTGCTCCACAAGTGTTCATTTAAAGCACAAATAGATTGAATTTATTTTTATTGTTTCATGCTGATATTGGAAGTATTATTAACAACTGTAATAGGCCTAGTTATTTACAAAAGAAAATTAGTACTTGATTGAGCTTTTATCTTTTGTAAAATTTGTAACACAAATTGAATAAATTTGTTCCATTTATTTAATTTAATTTTAATTTATAATTAATTGATTAAAAAAAAAAATGAAGGTAGGGCTATAACCATCTTCGGTAAATTGAGAATCTTTATGCAAAATTTCAAGTTAATAAGTTCTGTAGTTCAGACGTGATGACGCGTCAAACTTGTTTTTACATCTCGTACATGTTTAAGTCAATTCCTTCCTGTATAATATTATTATAGTATAAATTAATATAGAAGAAGAGGATGATAATAGAAACAGAAAGAGAAGATAAAACCGTTGAATACGCTATTTCATCTATGACCACTTTCAAGCAAAGGATAACAAACTGGAAGCTTGAACGAATTCAAAACTTGATGAACTGAAAATAGGCCTATGTACCTATATACCTATGAACTTAATATACCTATCCTCGGTATATTAAGAATCTATTTGCAAAATTTCAAGTTAATCAGTTCAGTAGTTCAGATGTGGTGATGCGTCATTTGTGTATTTCCTATCCCGTAATGTATAATACGATTTTTTCCCTCTACTATATTATAGATTTATTAAATTATTGATGTATCCCTATAAGAATAGTTGATTATGTTTGATAGGACTACCTGAGAGTGTTGGTGACCTACCACCGGTTCTTCTCGTTCTGCCTGTACATCGGCGGGTTTGTGTGGTTTGTGCTGTCGCTGGTCAACAAGTACTACATGAAGCAGTTCTCGCTGTTCGCCTGGACGCACATTGCTCTGCTCATCGTCGTCACACAGAGCTATCTCATCATACAGAACATCTTCGAAGGTCTCATATGGTCAGTTCAACTAATCACTTTTCACACATTGTTCACTCATCAATAACAATAAGTTAGTTACCACATTATGCCCAACACATGTTGGATAATGCAGTGTTGTAGATGTGTATCTAGAGCGGATAAGGCTCCCCACTAATGGTAGAACTTGCATATTTATCATGCACATACACATGTTCATCATCAGCGTAAGGCTTCTAACATAAGACAAATAACAATTAATAATAGATAAACCACAGGGAAATTACAATTTAAAATTAAAATTATAGAAAAATAATTTTACCTCAGAGCAGTGTAGAAAAAAAACAAAAAATCTGAGATACAAAAACTTTGCTCGAAGTGTTTCGCTGTGATGACAGCTGTGATGACACAACGATGTATGTCGACTGTGTATCATGCATGGTCCTAACGTTAGTGGCCACCCTTATAGAAAAACCACCTCTCATGTCACGTTTATACCAAATATGTCAAAAAAAATTCATTCTCCCGTCTTGATAAATTCTATTAGTTTTAACATTACTTGGCTAACACATAATGTGTTTGATAAGCTCCGTTCAATGTGGTAGAATTTATAAGGACGGGAAAATAAACATTTGATGAACATTTTGCTGTAAACGTGGCTTTAAGGTGCGTTTTCGTTAACGCTAAACCAATTGACGACCAAGTAATAATGCATTTGAATCTCATGGGAGTGTTCACACTTTCGCAGGCTGCTAACGTAATACAGAATGACACCCACTTCATCACTGTTTCAGGTGATAACGAATCAGCTGTTTGGGAGCGTCTCACTTTGTCGAAATCTCAGTTCGTTAAGTTCCCGTTGCTTTCAGAAAGTCCAGTGGATACCGTAACATAATTATATTCAAATGCTATTTATTATACAGAGTGGCGCAAAAGTCACTGGACGGTTGGTGTTGGTTGAAAAAATAAAAAATAACAGCAAGCAAGACCTAGTAAAATAGTTTCAACCTGTGATGTTGATAGATAATTAATTTATTATGGAGCATTGTTCCAGAACGGCTCAACTTCCCACTTGTTTCAGTTTCTCAATAAATGGTCAAAATAGGCACGTGATGAACTGAGACTCCCGTAATTTTATAATAATTCTGTACAAATGATTCTATTGAAAATAAATGACAATTTTTGTTGTTTGCCAGGTTCATAGTTCCGGTTTCGATGATAGTGTGCAATGACGTGTGGGCCTACGTGTTTGGATTCTTCTTCGGCAGGACACCTCTCATCAAGCTATCTCCGAAAAAGACTTGGGAAGGTTTCATTGGCGGAGGTTTCGCTACTGTCATTTTTGGATTGATTGTGAGTGTTTCTAGATATTGTTGCAATAAAACTATATTACTAACTTGGATTAGTTAATTTGCCATCCAAGTTGAAAATGAAATGAATAATCTAGAGCTATGTTCATGATCTCTATTTAACTTTAAATACAGTAAGGTACATATATTTACAGGTGCGGCTTCATAACTTCCTTTTTTCAAAACTCAACTCTACCTTTTACGACTCGTTTGATATTATTCTGAATATTATTTCCAACATTTTAATGAATCTACTTCTAAGCATAAACCCAATAAAAAGTTCACAGAAATGGTACTCCACATTGAACACATACTTCACACTGTGCACATCTACTAACTTATCAATAACACAATAGCCCATCTGCTGCAGAAATGTTGAACATAATCCAGTACATGATGCTCTGAAGTGTCGGCTACATGGCTTTGCATAGTTGGATGGACAAATTTCTTAAATATAACATGTAGTAGCCTATCAATATATTTTATACTGCCATTTTTGTATAAATTCAGCAATTAGTTGGATTTTATAAATTGTGTTGTGTTAGTTTTTAAGAAATGTATAACTCTTTACTTGTATCCATTGATTTATTTTTATTATTGGGTGAATTGAATGTGTTGCAGATGTCGTATTTGTTGTGTCAGTACAAGTACTTTGTGTGCCCGATCGAGTACAGCGAGAAAATGGGTCGCATGACCATGGACTGTGACCCATCGCCCCTCTTCAGGCCCCAGGAGTACACGCTGCCCGAGTCTCTCTCCACTGTCATACATCTGGTACTAGCAGTTCATTTGCCATTAAATGTTGACGATTTTTCTTATTAACCTCTTTTGGACTCATTTTCAATCAAAATTCGGGAAAGGAATAGTAAGGGCTAAAAGCATATTTTTCCATTTCCAATCATTTTATGATTATGTGATTAATCATTGTTGAATAAATAAATAAATGACTATGAGGCTGGCCACTAACGGTAGAACATGCATGATACACAGTCGTCATACATTGTGTGTCATCACAGCGAAACGCTTCGAGCTAAATTTTTGAGGTTAGGTTTTTGTACTCTGATTTTTTTTTCTTCGTTGCTCTATTTGAGGTTAAATTATTTTTCTATAATTATAAGTTGTAATTTTTCAGTGGTTTATTCATTGTTATTGGTTGTTTATGTTATGTGTATGTTATATATATGCTATAATGTTGTATATTGTTGTTATTTTTATGTTATTTTATGTTATTGTATGTTTATGAGGCCTCTCGATGATGACAAAAAATGCCAGCCTTCGACGCCATCACAAACTGTCATTGTTAAATAATTCACTTCAAATACACATAATTAATAACGACTGCTCTTATTAAATGATAGTTTCATGATTAGGCCCTTCAATTTAATTTATGTTTATCATGCATCTTCTACCATTAGTGGCCAGCCTCAGACGCCATCACAAACTTTGATTATTAAACAATTCACTTTGATGACCTGGATGGCAACTCCATTTGTATGAAATATGTTCGATAACAAATAAAAATTTTAATTGAATAATTTACTTTAAATACACATAATTAATAACGAAAGTTCTTATCAAATGATAGTCTAATTTAAAATCCATGATTACTAATTCACTTGAAATGTTGAAATACACAAAATCAATATTGACTCTATTATTGAGTAAAAGTTCCATTGCAAATGCATAATTCTATTATATCAATGTCAAAATAAGAAATTACTGTATAATAATTGTTTCAAATATCCAATGAAAGCTATATAAATAAAACTAAGAACTTCTGTCACTGCAAATATTGACCAAATAACTAAATAGCAGAAGAAAATTTGAAGAATGCAGAATAATACATTTTCTATCTATATAGCTTTCATTGGATATTTGAAATAATTATCATTCAGTGATAATATTCCAGAAGTTGGTTGTCTGCAATTTCTAATAAATTCTTCCATCTAAAATAAGAAATATTTTCCTACCTTTCTTGAATTTGTTATATGTTTTTTCCATAAAAACAAGAGATGCAGCGTTAATATTGCATGCTTATCTATGTGTCTATGTTTGATTTGAAATATTGATATTATTGTGTTGGCTTTCAGATTGGATTCAAGCGAACATTGACGATCTATCCATTTGTTCTGCACTCTCTGTCAATGGCGCTGTTCAGCTCAGTGATTGGGCCGTTTGGAGGATTCTTTGCCAGCGGATTCAAGAGAGCTTTCAAGATCAAGGTAGCCTTCTTCCCAATTACATTTTACACTCTTCACTCATTTATTGATAGAATATTACAATCAAGGAAAGATAATATAGGCATACTGTGAGAGGCATTTCTAGGCATATTTTTATCAGAATAATACAATAATCAAGGAAAGAGAAAGTAACATACTCTGAAAGTCATTTTTAGGCACATTTAGGCAATCAGAGATTTTTTATATTCAATTATATTCTCTTCTCATTACTCATTCATTGTTAAATTTGGAAAGATAATGTGGAAGTCAGCTTTATCTTCATTTTGCAAATGAGACTCTAAGTTAGTTAATTTCCAAAAAAAATTTCCACAAAGACAAAATTTGTCACTTATGATTTTGTTATTGAGATTTTTCCACTAGAATCTACTATTTGAAATAAATCTATAGATGTAAATAAATTAAAGCAAAATGTATAGAAATACTAGTAAAGCTATGTACTCAACCAACGTTTAAGTGATTATCTTTCAGAGTTGTTATGGTTGATCAAAGATTAAACTTTTATCACCAAAACAAACGACGATGAGATTCAGATCTATGATCAACGTTTAGACTTGAAATATTTTGATCTGTGATCAACAATGACAATTCTAAATATTGATCACAGATCAAACTTTGATTAACGATTGATAATAATCCTCTCAGTTGCTCGTTTCTTGGTTCTCTCGACTTGGAAAGTACTAAATTGTACGTACACCTGGAAATATTTTCATGAATTAATGAAAAAGTAGCATATTAAAAAGCTAAATAACTAACCAAGTAAATGGCTATTACCAAGTTCGATATTACTAATTACCAAATCTGTGTTTAGCTAAGCTTGAAATTTCTTGATCACGTCATTATGTGAATGAAAATCCTTCGCTGAAAAATACATCGTTTCTGTTTAATTTGAGTTTATGTAAAAAGTGTTGTAGGTTTTAGGATGAATTCTGTATGAAACTGTAGTTATATATTTCTTTTAATTAGGATTTTGGAGCCGTCATCCCGGGACATGGCGGTATAATGGACAGGTTCGATTGTCAGTATTTGATGGCCACGTTTGTCAACGTTTACATTTCCAGCTTCATCAGAACTGCTACTCCACAGAAATTACTCCAACAGGTCAGTAATTCATTATCCTCACATAATTACAAGAAATTCATTTTAAAATACAAACTCCCGGCTTCTATCAAACCTAACCGCCGTTAAATTGTGCTGTCCAACGTAGGAAATGCCAATGCTAGGAGAATAAAGCTACAATCGTACGACAATGCATCTTTTTTCAACTGTTGAATGGTCGTATGTGCAACCCAGCTCAAGCCTATTATAGCTATAGGCAACTGTGCAACTATAGACTACTACTATAGATAAGAAGCTAGGAACTCATAACACTCATAGCATTAGCTAAAAATCAAACCTCCTCGTCATTGCTAAGTAATTTGGAATTGTAAATTTTCATTTTGGAACTAATTCCAGTTACAAAATATGAATTTCATTTCGTTCAGCTTTGAAAGCTCAATATCATAAACATCAAACCTTCAGTCAATCATTATGTCATGATATTGTCAACATTTACTAATACTATTATCCGATGATATTTGTAGGTATTGATATTGCTCTATATTTCTATATTATCGAAATAATTAATTTCCCTAGTCAAATCACTTAATATCTAACTAGTCGGACATAATATAAATTACATCAAAAGACTAAAGGAAAAAATTGTATCTTGACATATGAAATAGCAGGCCTACATTTCCATTGAATCTTGAATTACACTATTCATTTATTGAAAAGAGTGTTAGTTTATGTTTAGAGAGAGATTCTCTTCAAACGTTCAGCATTCCTCAGAATTAACATCAACGTTTTCCTCTAACTTAAACCAATGTTGAAAATTTTACAAATTTTGTAATTTCTAACAAATTTCCAATCGATTAATTTGTTGGTGTTTAGACGATTGAAGCTACTTGATATGTTTCTAATATATTTGATCTCTATGATACTTATATTTTAACATCAATTTTTGTTCTTAATTTTCAGGTTTACAATTTGAAGCCAGAACAACAGTTGCAGCTATTCTACACGTTGAAGGAGACGCTGGAAAATCGTGGCATACTTGGTCTGCCCTAAGCAGTTTCAATGTTACAGGTAGGTTAATTTCAATGATACATTCAATTGAACACAAATTAAATCAATTATGGGAAAAGAAACTCAACCCAAAACTGTGTCTTTCCCAATTTTTTCAAGAAATAGGTTTAAAAGTAGGTTCTGTTTCCTCACTTTGGTATATGAAAGCCATAATAATTGATGAATTCACATGGATTTGAAACTATATTTTATGACTTGTAGTATTACTTAATTATAAGTATCAGTTATCAAGTAGTAATTGATGCTCTCTTATCGGTTCCTAGGGCTGTATTAATTGTTATTATTACTTTTCGCATTAGAACCACAGGCTGGTACAGCCGAGTGTCCGAGCGATCCGTGGGGCATTAGTTCTTATTGCGTTCTTTACACTATAGTTGAATCAAAAGATCTTCCGACTTGGATGGATTTGCGGAGCAGAGAAAAGTAGGGATGCAGCGGCCGCGGTGTTGCCGTGCTAGAGCGGAAGGCGTTCTGTAGTCTTTAGTGAGTGTTCGACACCTCATGATATGCATACCTGGTTTCCTCTCTGAAAGCACTGCATCGACTAAGCCTGACCGTCAACTTGACAGCCGCGCTTCTTTCTATGACTCTATTCATCACAGTAATTGGCTGAACTGGTTTTCCATCTTCCTTCATCTCTCTGCTCCGCATATTCCTTCAAGTCGGAAGCTCTTTAAATTCAACTACAGTTTTGATGAACATCAGATTTATGTGGCCATCACTCACTGGGGTTGCCAACCCAGCCACCGCCGGGACACCATTGGTGTAGCACTGATATCCCAGCCTCGTGTCCTAATAATTTAATATGAGACTTGATATTTTTAATTCTCACGATTTTTCACTTAAGAGAGCTATCGTGTCGTTTAGGTAACTTGACTTTACATAATTACTTAATCTAACAGATCAAGTAGTAACTTTTATACCGACATGCTGTCATTAATTTTAAATTTAATCAACAATTTGTCTACTTACAGGCTTGTGCGATTTGAGTTTCATTCGAACTTAAATAATTATTTGACGTTAATTGATTGGAAATCATAATTTTTGTTTTGCAGGTTCAGTATGAATTATTATTATCATCCCTCATCAGTGTTAGTTGTAATCATCTTTATTCTCCCGTTCACCAACTTGCCAATAATAGAACCAATAGAGAAAAGAAGAAGAATAAGAATCGAAGAAGAAGACGAAAAAATCAACAACAAAGTTATCTACTACTTCAGTTATTGCTGTCTAATATTAATTAATATTTAATTAGGATCTGTGAGTTGTTCGCTGTGTGTATTCGTTTGACCAAGTTGATGGGAAAAGTTGTGTTCAAGATTTCAAATTGTGCTAAATGGAATTAATATTTGTAGTAACTACAAAATAGTATGTGTGTGTTGTTTTGTAATTTGATGATAATTTTAGAAATTAGGGAATCGAGTTAATAATATGGGCATTCCTTTGAAAGGTCAACCAAATGTTTTCCTGAATTGAAAATTATTCAAATTAACCAGACTGAGTTATCTTGTCAATCCTTGACTCAACTTTGGAAAATATTTATCCAAGTTTATTTTTGAAAATTTTCCAATTTAGCCAGAGACTGAGTGAATCTTGTCAACCTGTATGTGACTTTGATTGAAAAAATGATAGTCATCCAAATCAGACTGAGCTATCGTGTTGTTTATGTAACGTAACTTTACATGATTACTTAATCTAACAGATCAAGTAGTAACCTTCTGTTGATAATTTTCAAAATTTGTCTGGAACCGAGTTAAATTGTTTCGTAGCTTTATTTTACATCATCCTTGTTTATTCATGTTTTAATTAATCGATTTGGAATTTGCTACTTGTTTCTTTCAACCTACTTTCTTTCGTTTCCAAGGAGAGTCGAGTAGGTTTAATATTGAAATGTCTCAAAATTTATCCTAGTCAAAAATTCTGAATCACAATTTTTACAAGATATAAGCATCAATTTTCAAATCACTTCAACGATACTAAATGATAGAGTTTCAGACGATCCTTAACATTTGAAATGATCAAGGTTCAACTGAATTACTAAAAACTAGTGTAAATGCTATTTTTTCCATACATTTTTAACTTTTCTTTTGCTAAGAATGTAGCTCACATGAGCCCTCGGCTTGTGCGTGAAAAATGCCAGGGATTATGAGAGATAGCATCTCTTGAATAAGATATACACCGTATTGATAAAATTTAATTTCCTTTGGAAAACGAATGTTTTCTAGATCTTCTTAATTATGCTGACTTTGTTCAATTGAGCTTTCGATAAACTATCATGCTTATTCCCCTTTTTCATCTGTAATGAGTTGAAGTGACAAAACATTCCATTATATTCGAGTAACTTCTGGATGAATGACTGATTCAGGAACCCACCTGAAACTATAGTTGGCATTGAAACTGTCAGTATTCCTTATAAATAACATCAACGCTTTGCATTTAACCAATGCTAATAGTTTTAAGTGAATCTCACTAGGTAAACGTTGATGGAAGATGAAGATAACAAATTTCAACTTGCCAATGCAAATTCGAAACCCTTCCTAAATTGAGTAAAAATCAGAAAATCAAAAATGTTTACAATTCATTCACTAGAGATTGAAATTTCTCCGATATATACGTCAACAGTTATAAATTCATTATTAAAAAATTCTGATGCTTAACATTTTAGTACAATTCGAATAACATGGTGGCAGTCAGATATAAAGTGAGATTTTTTAACTGTAAGCATTGCATTGGTTAAATGGAACTCGGCGATGCTATTCATGATGAATGCTCATACATTGAAGTGAATCTCACGGCAGGAGCCGTTTCATCGCCTATTCTTCTCACACTACCACCAACATTTACTATGCATTCATTTAAAAACATGGAACTTTATCTAGTTTTTTCCAATTTCAATCAATATATGATATGTGGTTTTCAATTGTGATTAAACTTTTATTGAACCAGCGATTCAATAAATTGATTGAAGATTCATTTTAATATTCTGTTATATTTAATAAATAATATTGCTTCCTATGGTAGGATTTTTCCAAGGATGGGCAATTGTGTATTGTATGTAGAACTAGTTAACCTTAGAAGATGTGTTGTATATAACTTATTATATGTATTACTTTTATGTATTCTGTTACCCGATTAGGTATATAATTTTTGTTGTGTGCTCCATTCTAGGTGATTTATTGTATATTTTGTATCATATTGTGAACTTTTTTCAGAAATGTGTATTTTTGGGTTTCGTACGAATGTTTGATTATGTGATGGTGATTTTGCTTTTTCACTTGTCATCTGCGTTTGTTTTTCTGTTTAATAAAATTTGAAATAATTCATTTCAACTCGAATGATAATGTAAGATTATAAGTAGAAGAAGGAAATACCATTACCAAAAATTATGTCAACCTTTTGCTGCTATATATGAATGCACTCAATTACTATTTCCTCATTATTCTATTTAGGGTACAACGATGTTTTTTCACTTCATTGTAAATGTAAATCAAACACGTTTGACAAGTGAAAAATTTAAATTTTGATCGAATACTACTTGAAGATTTCTCAGGTTAATTACATGAAGAACTGACACGCCTAGGTTTAGTTAATATTATTTTTCAAGTTTATTTTTATTCTATATCAACATATTTGTAGTATACCATACATCCCCCCTACTGCATACCTAATCATTCATAATTACAATGCATGCTTAGTAGAAGATATTTGATGTTTCAGTTGATAAATTATGTATCCCAAATGAAATTCTGTCAATGAGGGTTTTCACTAGCTTCAGCCTCAAACTCGGACCGCATTCATGAACGATTTTCAAGCATGCTTGGACCCCTTCATAGATTTTCAGGGCCTTCAAATATTCTGTTCATAATGCTTAGAAATGTTTGTAGGCCTCAAAGAACCTTTATATGGCCTTCCAACTTAACATTCTAATTATGAATCGATGTAAGTATCGTCACATATCAATGTGATGATCGGTTTGCTTTTATAATAAACTATTCAATATAATTATTATTGATGTATTAGAAAAAAATCATGAGATGTAATTATTGTTAAGAAACTAAAACAGATTATCTAAATGTTTATTATAATTGTCATTTAAAATGATTATTTAATGAAAATATTCATATATTAGTAGAGAAAGTCACGAGATGTAAATATTGTTAAGACATAAATACCGAATTCCTAAATGTTAATTGAAAACTTTATAATATCAATATCATTTTATTATGGTTATAGTAATGCATGAAACCATTTAGTATTCACTGTCAATGCATGTTGAATTTTTAGAAAGTGTCTGGAATATTAGAATATTTATACATTATTTATTAATGTATTATTGGTGTCACCTAGTTATGAAATTTATTGTAAGTTGGCACTTGTAATATTGGTATTACAGAAGTGTAAGTTTAATTTTTCAAATCTATGACTCACAGTTGAAGTGTTTGTTATCTATGTTCCAGTTACCATTATGTGTTTAGTTTATGTAAATGTTGTATTGTCGGAAAATATTATTCGTTCTAAAACATCAATTTCGTTTTATTTTATAACTTTACTTTTTACACTCCTTGTTTAAAAATTCAAATATACTAGAACTTTTTCCAATGGGCTTTTTAAAAATGAGAAAATGAAAATTCAGTAAACTTGAACTTGATTTCAAGGATTTGTCTGAATTTTTCATTTGAGAGCAAAACTTTTTCTCCGATTACTGGATTTTGCGGAAATAGCTGAAAACTGGAAATTTTGTATGCAAAAATTGGTTCTGGAGTTCTGTTATGTATCCAAACAAAAAAAAAATGTTTGTGAAAAATCAAAACCATAATACAAATTATTGCAAGCAAACCTACTTTTTCATGTCTATATTGGCTGGACTAAGTTTTTCTGACTTGAAAGTAACCTACAGTATCACTGATACAGTTATCTTATCATTTAGTGACTAGATTCAGTTTATACTTTCAAATTCGATGAACCGATAATCAGCTGGGGGGGGGGGTGTTGATGGTGTCAATGAGTCCATGGTGTTACCATTCTACTCATGCCGACGAACACACAACTTTGAGGATATTATATAGTCAATTCCAATGAAAATTTGAGATAATAATGAGAAACTATCCTTTTTGGCATAGGCTACTAATAGCGCTTATTGGTTTGACAAAAACTCACTGATCTCATGATAAACCGAACAAACATTACAATCAAGCTACATAAATTAGATTGCCATTTTTATTATTTACATTAGATGAGTGAGATCCATACACTGTTGCATCGTTTGAGTGACCAGTGGTCAGTGGTAGAGGCGACTCCTCTGAATAATATCATTTATGAGTTCAAAAACCGCTTCCCGGTAGTTCGTTACCCACCTGAAGCTGTATACCCACTCACCATCAGCGGCTTTTCAAGCCGTAAAGTGGAAATTTGAGGCCCAATTCACACACAGAAGTGACGTGACACTGACTTTTTGTCACTTGCATTGGACGCAAGCATAAGTGACGTTTCGCCACGCCACTACTTCTGTTTGCATTCAACCATTTTTTATATGGGAGTTGAATAGTCTGAAAAACGCCACTTCTGTGTGAATTGGACATTGAAGATTTGCTAGCTACTGTTTTTGAACTATCTATAGAGCTTTATCAAATTAGTAGAGATAGCTCCATCACACTCTACTAGAATACAAGATGGTGAGTGAGCATTGATACTAACAAATATTCTTTTCTCCACTAACAAGAAGAAAAAAATTAACGTAAATAGAGAAGTAGGACTATATTATAAAAAATGAGCTGATTGAGGAAAGTCTCTGAACAAACTTTAAAAAATTGGAGGAAAAACAAAGATCTTCTTTAAGGTACGGTAAATTAATACTATGAATGAGACAAACATATATATATCCACAGATGAATTATATTTTGAATCACAAGCAAATAATAGAAAATGTACATAATTCAATGAAAAAATTAGTAGAACAATAATTATTTAGGACTATTTTTGTCACTTAGTCACAACCTCAGCTACAGTAGTCACTTGTTTAGCCTCATTGTCTTTTCTCAACCTCTCATCTTCCATTCTAACAGCAAATCCTTTCCCAAATATAACACTAATACAAGTGGTCATTAGCAGCATAGTAGAACATATATGAAAAATTATTGAAAACTTTGAGCTATGACTGATAACTCGTCTGATTTGATTATCAGATTTGTTTCCCCAAAGCAAGGCAATACACGTGAGGATATTCATAGGGAACCTAAACCAATTTGCCACGCTAGCTCTGTACTTCTCTGGCACAATTCTGCCTCTCAAATAACTCATTACAGGAAAATACAAACCCACAGAGAGTTCATAGAGAAAGAAGCATACGCCACAAATGTAAATAGGTAGTTTGGAGTCTCCAACATACTTGGTTCGTGGAGATATCAGGATTGTCACGGCGGAGAAACACATAAACCCCAGAAAACAAGTAATCATTAGGATGTTCTCAGGTTTATACCGTTTGTTTATTAGAAGCTCGTAGAGTTTGGTTCCCATCATGAATGCAACCATGAATAGTGAGAAGATAATGCCTAGGGGAGGGTCTACCTCGGACAGGACTGGAGTCCAGGAGAAAATGAACATGTACATGGAGCATTCAAAAAACATTTGTATCATGCCCAAGAGCAGGAGGATACTCTCACTGCAGAATATGAATTTCAAGGATGAAAACATGACAATCTCATTGATGTTTTCAGTGTGCGCTTCCTCGGAAGGATGTTCAGACCATTTGGTGTAGATGAAAATTGTTGATGAGAGTAGGAAAGGTATGGATAAAATATAAGGAGCTACAGGACCATAGTTCAGTACCTCTGAAACATACTCAGCAACAACCCCAGCTACAATAGCTAGTAACCCGTTGTAGAATGACACGTTACTGAATGTTACATGCATCCATTCAGGTGGAAACTTTTGGTAGGATAAGTGTTCATTTACATACCATGATTCGAACGTTGAGAACAGTATAGCAGTAGACATACCACTTGTAACACCTCCCAGTATCAAACAATTGAAGTTTGAAGAGAGTTTAAAAAACGCACACAGAGTATAAAGAATACCATACATGGCACAAAAGTATTTTCTTCCATATTTATCTCCAAAATGACCCAATATTGTTCCGAACAGAGAGCTGGACACAAAGCCGACCACGTAGAACACAGCTATTGCAGTTTCATCGTATCCGTAATCACTGTATAGTTTATAATCGTAGGGACCGTGTAGCCAGTCTGAAAATGTGGCCAAACAATAAGCGATACAATAATTTGTCTGTAGCTGTTTGAATTTGTCATTGTAGATTGTTATCAATGGATCTTCTTTCTTAGAATATGCGAATGATAAAATTATTGTCAGTATCAGTACGATCACGAGTAGCTCTAGCATATTTTTCAAGTTTTAAACAATATAGCCAAATTGGGTTTAAAATTTAACGTATTCTCAAAAGTCATTAGAATATTGCACTTAATCTTGATATAACTTTAGAAGATGTCAATTAAATCACAATATTTTCCTCAATGAATGAGTTAATAGAATATTGTTTTTTCACACAATTCACTCTTATCCAATGTATATAAAACCTTGGATGTTACTTTTTGCTTGAATCGTAGCACATTTTACAATATTAAATTAGTCTAGTTGAAAAAAATTATTTTTACAAAATCTTGGAGATAATGTTCACTAAAATTGTATTCCAAACAGTTCCGTTCACCAATTTATTTGATTGAATGATGTTCTCATGATAAACCTTATAAAAAACTATCGTTGTTTAATTTAGAGTTGTAAATATTCTTTGTTGCTGAACCTTGCCAATTATTAGCATTGATTCAAAGAAAAAAATATTGTTTTACAAGTAAAGAGTTTCTTATTCAACTTTGAATGTACGGTAACTAATTTTGTAATTATAAATTTATATTTCAGGATTAGTTAAAATCCAAAAACTGTTATACAAAAATTATTGATATCACGCGTTTAACATTTTTTTAACAAATCGATTTTACTCTCCTCATGCAACAATCTACTTAATTTTCATCAAAGTGTATGAATAACGTTTTCAATATTCTAGATAATATAATTTACACAAATTAAATAGAAAAAGAAACTTTTTACGTCGAATCTCCTCCTAAATGTCTGTACTAGTTTGTTTTCACGTAAATTTGCACCAATGAAATAAAAAATTAATTATAAATTGATTTTTTCTACACAAAATCACTAAAATAAACTGCACTCAAGCCATTGCTTACAAGTCTCTCAATGTTAACATAATGTATTGACGTATTGCTAACTTATCTTCACGGGAGCACATTGCAGCTTGATTCATTATCATCACTAAAAATTCATGAACATGAAATCCTCCTCTACAAAATGTTTGCTGCGTAACGTAGGCTACTGAACATAATAAGCAACGCTGAAAGAATATTATTGCTGTCTGTCTTAATAAAAAATCAACGATTCCTCATTGGAAAATTAACTATTGCTTCAATACTTTTGATTATCTTTGCTAATCAACTAACCTACATTCTTCCACGGAGTGGAAACATGAAAATTATTGACAGCTGTTCAAACTTGCCGGAAATATTATCAGCATATTCTTACAGATAAGATGAGACTCATAAAATTATACAAAGTGCTGGTTGCATAAAAGCCGGTTAAATTTAACTGTAATTGGAATACCGGTAACTACGAGAACTAATCAGAGAAGCCTATTTTTTAAAAAGCCTTCTCTGATTGGTTCTGGTGAAATCAATTACGATTAAAATTAAGCGGCTTTTATCCAAACGGACCTGAGTGTTTCAGAACTCTCTATCAATACATTGTTCCTGGGTAATAATTATATATAAATATAATTTTCAAATTGTCCGTAATTCTTTAGTTATTCACACAACCACCAATTTTTTTCACTTACTGTTTTTTCCTAAATAATGGCTAAACATAAGGAAGTAAAACTTTGCACAGATAATTTTTTTATAACTAGTAGAATTATATATATAGCAAAAGACCTACTAGTAAAAATATACACAGAGCTACAACTAAGTAGTGAGATTTATGTAATGTTTCGAAATAATCTAAAATCGCTTACAAATAACATGCAAAGCAGATGGAGATTGTTGCAATAATGAGGCAAATTTTATCAGCATGCCTTATTGGCGTGCACTGCAACTCCAGTGGTCGGTCACCTATCACTAAAACTGCCATCATAATAATCACTTGATATTCGTTTAATCTTGAAAAATGATTGAATGATCTTAGAAAATCGATTTGTAATGAAATTTACTAAAAAAATATATTTTTTTGTAAAACCAAAACGGTTTCTTGGATTTTTAATACCTACATATAACTTTAAACAGCCGCCATTTTGTTTTTGTTATTGAAACTGTTTTTTAAAAATTGTCATAGTTTTTGTAGCTTTGTCTAGTTGTCATAAATGTTTGTGAAAAGTTTCAATTCCGCATGTTTAGCCATTATTCAGAAAAAAATAGTGAAAAAACTAGATGGCGGCTGTGTATCTATAAGGACTTACGGACAAATTAAAAACTATATTTAGAAATGGTGCTTACCCAAGAGCTATGCCCTTGAATATTGCGCTTGAGGTCTTTTTTAAATTAAAAAAAAACTATTTTTCTGTGGCATTGAAATTTTGGTCCGCCGTATTGAATTCAACTCTACTTTTTAAAATAGGAATGTGGTCATAAGATACACATTAAATTTCTATTATAGAAATAATACAGTTTCAAGTAAAAACTTAATAAAAAAATTGCATATGAATTTAGCTCAAACCGTTTTGAAGATATTAACATTCGATGATACCGTACTACTAATCATACAAAAATAATATCAGATGAGTAGGCCTACCTACATTGGGAATCTGGCAGACAAATTTTACGGTTCAAAGAGTTGAAGATGTCAGTAGATGTTACTATGTTTATACTAGCACGAAAAAACAGAATTTGATAGTTAAAATTTTTTAATTTTATTCCTTAAGGAGTATTTCCTTATTTCGTGGTGATAGTAATCTTCGTACCTAAACAAAGATAACAAAATACCATATAGGGTACCTATCTGAAGCAGACTGCATTGAGATTGAAGGAGAAAGATAAAATAGAAAGGAATAAATGCAGTAATCATTTTGATTAAAATAAAGGATTACCGATATATATTGAAGGATTCAGATGAACCAGCTTCCAAGAAATGTGGGATAACAAACTAAACAATCAACACTCACAAACTGTGACAAAATGCATAAAAAAATAAGAGAACACATATATAACAATGGTAATAATGGAACACACATCTATCGATAACATCTTTTAATATTATCCACGACTCATACAAAAACTTGTGACATACAAGATTATGTTATTTTTATCAAATACATAATTTTTTATGTAATGAGAAGGCAGCAGAACTAGATCAGTAACAAAGGTGATATGTTCTGATTTTTGAAGTCAATAAAGTATAGATTGATAATATTTCTAACCCATTTTCAAATATATTATGTTATTACCGTAAAATATTAGGTTATCATAATCTCTATGCGTTTTTTGAAGGATTAACAACAAGAACTTGATAGTCGCTCAATACATTATTTACATATAATTTACAAGAGTAAATTAGAAATTAGTCAGCAACAATCCCAAACTTTTTTTGTGTTTTGACATTATTTAGAAAATATAAGCTCAGTGAATCAGAAGTATCCAAAATTTGATTCAATAGGCTACTGTAGAAGAGGGGTTTCAAATTCTTTCTCAAGCTTAACACTCTACAATTGAATAAATATCAAGTAAGCTTGATTGATCTAGTACAGTATAAAGCTTAAAATTTTCTTCTACTGTAGGTCACTAAGTCACAAGCTTACAAAATAGATCTATCAAAAACGAAGTATAATGTTGAATATTAAGAATGATAATATATTATATAAAGATGATAGAATGTGAGAAATGATTAAAATCAATTTGATTTTTGCAATGATTACAATCTTCTATACCAAGTAGTATTACGGTACGGTACATGATTATAAGTAATACCATTATAAAAATAATCAAGGTGAGTACACATAATACACTCCTCTAGTTTAAAGCTAATACAGCAGTGACTTTAGAATTTTTTGTTAGAAAAATTGCCTCCAATTCTCTTAATTATTAGCCGCTTCATTAGTGGTTATATTAAGCTCGGATAATCCCTTTCTTGTTCATAGGCTGCTTTGTTCAATGCTTTCTTTAATAGACTTACAAATAGATAATTACTGAAAGCCGAAATATTATAATCTTATTCGTTTTACAAAATATTGTTGTCTGGGATACCAATATCCAAGCATAAAACGCTTTGTTGTATTATACACGAATTAGAAATTTCCATAGTTATTAAAAAAGGAATCCAATTCACTTTATAATCTCTTAATAATTTGGTCTATTCTGTTACAAATGATCACATTAGATATTAAAATTTATTTTGTATATATATATTTAACACTGCTGTATATATAATTTTGATTGAATTCACTACAGTTTAAGGCCACAATATTTACTAGAGAGTTGCTAGTACTAGATTCAAACAGCTTATACTAATTTGATCGTTGAATATTTTATAAAATAATTATCCATTGATATTTCTTTTTTGACTTGAGTAAGGCGTGAATTTATATATTAAACGATTCATTTAAAGAAAGCTTAATTGTCTTCAATTATTTAAAGGTAAACTAGGCCTTAAGAACAAAGGGAGAATATATAATTTTGTGACAATTTTCAAAATGTGATATGGGTTGTATTCGGTTATTCAACTTATGGTTACATTTTACATAGAATAAATTACTTTTTTAGACTTTTCATGTGAAATTTGATCAATTTAATGTTTCACAGTGACTTAATAAACCTAAAATTATATATTTGATTGATATTTAAGTTTTAAATTCCTTGCAAAAATCGATTCCCTCATTACTCGATTTAGACTATTATATTTTCTTTACTCTATGACAATGTCATTAATATAAATAGGTAGGTAATAGCATACATTCATTCAGAACTGGAAGTAAAATGCTTTTTCAATTTGTATTGAAGTTTGAACAAGAGAAATTACCAGAAAACACATTGAAAATACATTTGTTATAAGCTTAGCACCAAATACAAATAGTAGAAGCACCCAAGAGAATATATTGATCATCTTGCTCCTATAATATTGAAGAGTTATTTTATTTTAGATTTTACATAGAAGCTATATGATTATTCTAACATCAAATCATATAAAAATATTTTATTTTTCAATTCTGTTCAATATCCAAGTAAAGTAACTTTCAAGCTTTGAATTTCATCTCAAAACAAAATTTTCTTTGATAATGAGCAATACTTTTGTATCAAATGTCACTGTAACAATTGGAAAAATGGAACTAGTGACTTATGAGTAAGTTAATGGGCCACTTGACCCTAAAAGTGTAACAGAACATATTTACTACAGCGATATTAAGACTCAAGAAATCATGAATATGATTTTATGGCATCTGAAGCGTTTTATTATAATTTTGAACGATTTTCAAAAATAATAAAATACCTAAAGTTGATATTATTCCAAAATGTAACTAGGTACTAGTAATCCGGTATACATAGACATTTCATGATTTAATATCAATCAAATTGTAGTCTAGTTTATTTGTTGCATTTCCAAGTATAAAGCATTAAAGTTATATTATACGAAATATATAACACTTAAAATTAGTTAAACCTACGAAATAAATAATAGATTATTTAATAATAAAAATATACAATGATCTTATTAATAGTCATGGATTAGGATGAGATGAGATATAATATTTGATAATAAATTGTTAGACTTCATAACAAATAGATGATATTTCAAGGGTAAATTTGTCCCTCAGATATATAATTTATGAATTATCACATAGAAAGAAAATGCCAATGATCGATGTTAATGACTATGATAATTACAATAAATATTATAATTTAAATTGAACAATAAATATGTTAGATTCAATTTGATTGTTCTTCAACCAATATAAACTTCACCAACAATAAATCAACAAATTTGAATCTTAAATTCTATACAGTAACAATATTCATAATATAAATATTGTTACATAAATTATAAGGGAACACTAACATGGATTAGCCTGGAAGCCCTAAATGGAAATATTAAAATAGAAGAATAAATAAATCATACAACCAGTTTTTGAAACTGGGAATAGGTAAATTATTTTTGTATACATTTTATTGTATAACGTCATTAGCTATAATTTTTATTATAAACTTGGTCTACCATATAATAATTTATTAATAAGTTAGTTTTGTTAATTGGATGTTTTGGTGCGATTTTTCTGAGTTGAAAATCTGTTGAGTTTTGAAGCACTCAATTTTTCACTGAATTCAAACTATTTCATCTACTATTGAAAGGCTAAAATTAATATGAGTTTTTGTATTTGTAGTCCAAAAATAGGATTTACTAGCTACTTTATTGACTAAATTCCTACAGACTTGTAACTTTGTAGGTTGGGCTAGGACCCATTTATCACATTACAAATAGCTTGGTTATCTAAGAAAATGATTATTCCATATTAAATTATTTCCTCTATAATAATATTGTAGTAGCTGCAATGTAATGTTGTGAAAATATCCTGCCTTCGGCACTCATAATTATGCAAGCTTTGAAGGTACTAGCCTGATATAACCCAACCTACCCTAAAATAATTGAATCAATTGTGATATCTTCTGCAGTATTTTCTACATGATAAAGGTGGATTTTCCGGTTTCTAACTAACTGATGATAGAATGCGATGACAAGTAGCTAGTGTTTTGATGACTTATGTTGTTGGCATGTGCTGTTTTGTTAGACCAACCTAACCTCACCTAACCAAACCAACTAAGGTGATACTGACAATGATTTTCATTGCAGTGTTGTTCTAAGTGTTAGAGGTGGATATTCATATTTATTACTAACTGATAATAATTGAAATGCGTGAGTGATGTATACTTCAGCGGCTGCTTTTACATGAGTTTTGTCTTGGCGCAATCGGGGCAGATGATGTCATCGCCGTCGGTGATGAATCCACGACCGACCAGAGAGTTCTTGCACATGGCGCAGATGAAGCAGTCATTGTGCCAGTGACGGTCTTCGAACGAAATGAATCTTGTGCCGCCAATTCCTGAAAAAACACAGAAAAGCAAGTAGGCTATAATATCCACTCAAGCATTGAAACCACTATAAACAAACAATTGGACCATTCACAAGAGATAAAATGCCGAATTGAAAGGAGCAGGAATGTGTTCATTAAGATAGACTCAATCTTCAAAGGGATCTAGGGTTTAATACTAAAGTGAGAATGTTTTTTCGGTACGGTATTGTTGTATCGAGTCGAGTCGTGGACATTAACAGAAGCTGCAACAAAAACATTGGAGGCGTATGAGTTGTGGCTGTAGGCCTATAGGATAATTTTGAGAGTTTCATGGATGGATCGTGTGACTAATGCCGAAATTTTTAGAAGAAAGAGAGCTGTTGTATACCTTTTATAAAAGCGAGAAAATTGCAGTACTTTGGGGCATATTATGAGAAACACACACCGTTATGATCTGCTACGACAGGGCATATTGCCAGGAAGAGTAATTGGAAGGAGAGGGATCGACAGAAGAAGAATTTTATGTCTGAAAAAATTGAGAGCCTGGTTCTCCATGAACACCGCGGAATTGTTCCGTGCAGCTGTGGATATAGGGTGTAAACTAGTCACCATGGTAGCCAACGTCTGGAAGCGGATAGGCACATGGAGAATTGGAAAAATTGAAAAATATATACCGCTATGAGAGAGGGGAAAGCACCAAATCTTTTTACTTTCTCCCTTAATTTTCCCTCAAACACAATAGAAAGTAAAATGATGCTCTCCTCATCACCGTTAAACTTTAGTTGGATGCTAAGCACTTCAAACTTCAATTACTTATATTTTTAATCCATCAAGCTCAGAGTAACCATATATTATAAAAAACTGAGTTATCACAATCAATTTAAATTCTCTAGCAAAACATTAATTAGAACGATTCTAGAATAGCTGATTCAACAATTCTGATTGCTTGAAAGCTTGCTTGGGTAAGAATGATTTTGGAAACGGCAGGGGTGCCCACATACTTGAATGTGTGCAATTTGGGTTGGGAGAGCATACTGCATTATTAACATTTTTGGGAGAGGTTTCCAAAACAAATCTTTGGGGATTTAAAAAAAGTTCGAAGGAATTTTTTACTTGGGTCTCCAATTAATGGGGTGCCAGGAGCTGAATTTGTTGAAACCAGAAGGCACAAATTTTTCAGCATTGAATATATTTCAGCAAAATTATCGGTTCCACAACATATAATTGATACATTTTCTTGAACATAGCTACTATATAGGTCTATGTTACAATTTTATCATCGCAAGTCATCAAGTTAACCCAGTCAATCAAAACTAGGTACCTATATAAAAATAGAATAATGGATTTTCCCATCATCAATCTGACAATTGGATGCTCCCCAAATTTAATCACACTGTCATAAGAAGTGCTTTCTTCCACTCTTAAGGGTGTGAATACATGGGAATTATCAGAAATTCAATGTTGAATGGATTTCATGGCCCAAGAGCCCACAAATTACATGGAAGCATAGAGAATGAATTACTATTCGTTTGTTTCGTTCGAATTCGGACATTCGTCTCTGATGGAAGGTACCACCCATGAACCTATAGAAAAGTCTGGAAATAGCCTGCGTTAGTTAATATTTCCGTACATATTGTTATGAAATACGATGAAATAGGATAATAGAAAACAAATTCAAAATAAATATTTGAATTTGAATTCAATTATTTTCCAGAAACAAAATATGAAAAATAGAGGATGAAAGCATTTAGTGGTTGTTGGTCCTTACCAGTGATAGGCTTGCAACAGCTGGTGCATCTCTTGGCGAACAGTTCGCCGAAGCAGTCGGCGCAGTATGGCTTCTCGTCACGTGATGTGAACCGCTGTCCGGCCAGAGAGAGGCTGCAATTGGTGCACGTGAAGCACTCTCTGTGCCACGGCTCGTTCTTGTATGTCACGCCACCTGATGTGATTATCTGCCACAAACAAACACATACACATTTCAATTAGACAAGGATAGGAGAAGTCAATGTAGATCATATCATAAAAGTCGATCGTTTGTACTGAGCTTTTATAATGATGAACGATTTATAAGAAATTGCAGTAAACCAACTGCTGGAATATTATCACTGTACTGTATAATAATTTTTTCACAATAAATATCCAATGAAAGCTATGTAAATAGAACTAAGGACTTCTTCTACTGCAAATATTGACCAAAGAACTAATCAGCAGAAGGAGATTTGAATAATGAAACTGTCCGAAAACTGTGCCCAGACCGGGAATCGAACCCGGTACCTCTCCGTTGCCAGCGAAGCGGCTTTAACCCTTCATTCTTCAAATTTTCTTCTGCTACTTAGTTCTTCGGTCGATATTTACAGTAGTAGCAGAGGCCTACTTATTTCTATTTATATACGTGGTTACAAAAATCAGACTTTGTTAGACTTTCAATTCAATTTTCAATTTTCGCAGAAAACAGTACAAAGATGTGGCAATCAGAAAAAACAATAATTATTATTCTAAATTATATCTATATCAACTACCGTCAAACCGGCTAACTTCGGACAGTTTTCAACTTTGACTTGAAATTCAGTTCCATTATCATTTTACTTTTATTTCTCCTGTGCTCAAAACTTAGGACTTTAATAATACTTCAAATATATACATTCAATTTCATTATTATTCCAACCTGTTCTGAAAAAAATGAAAATATGTTGTCCCAAGTTATCCGCAGAGATTGGGAAACTTGGGACACCAATATGATTTGCTTGTAATTAGACAATAAATTGAGTGGTTGAAGGCTAACTTGGAACATTAGATTTTGAATGATATGTTTCATATTCATAATAAAAATACTTTAACTGTAGAATAATTGTGTGTAATAATTGAGTGTTCACAATAGACGTTATTGAAGGCTCAATTTCTAGGTTAGAAATAGTAGGTTGTTATGACTGTTAAAAAAGTATCTTAGCTGTTAATCAAATGTTCAAAACGTTATTAAATATTTTAAATGATGTGTTCCCAACAAATCCACAATGCCAGAACTCGGAATGAATTGCACAGACAGCTGGTAAGTTGGAATTGGAGAGAAGGAGTTTACTGTCCCAAGTTAGACTACTGTCCCAAGTTAGCCGGTTTGACGGTATCTGTAAAATACAGATAGGCTGGATGTGAAGAACTACTGGCATAAGTGAAACATTGCTCGCCAGTAGGAGTAGAGACTTAACTGTAGTAGAGACTTGCTGAACAGGAAATAATAAAATTGCGAAACTTGTTGAAAACAGTATCTAGAGTGAGGTCCACGTTGTAATGGCAGTAATTAATTAACAATAGTGTTGCTATCCTTGTCTATCATTCAGCAGATAGCGCTATCCTTATCTAGCTCCTCAACGTTGTCAGATCGTTTTCTAGCAATGTAGAAATATAAAATAAATTGACTAAATATATAATCTCAATTATGAAAATTCATAATTTAATAATTGAAATGTATATTTTCTTGAATAATAAAATATAATTGATCATTCTAAACAAGAATAAAAAGTTAATATTATATCAGATATACCGGTATCAGTTATACTCTTAGGCAGTGGCAAGGCAGAGAATTTGCAACGCTGTCCTCCTATCAGTAGTTACTAGTAGTTCTGTGAACAGTAGACCTCGCGCAGTTATAAACCACAGCCTCCATCAGAGTGAATTATGTCCTGTCCTGACGTATCTGCGAGATATCGTCGCGTAAACAACTAATGACTGTTTGGAATGTTGTATCGACGATAATTATTAATATTAATTATAATTATTAGCATTATAATGCTAATATCATTAAAAGCTTGCCGAGTTGAAAGCAGAGAAAAGTCGGGAGAAAAATCAGCTGTCCACATGACAGCTGATTTTTTACCAAATTACATTGGGAATGGCATGCGTCATTGCATGCAATTAACAATCCACTCGACAGCTGATTTATGATGAATAATTTCTATAGTCTGATTTTTATGGTAATATTGGCGTTCGAAAGAGACTCCTTTTCCTTTTGTATAATCCTTAAAATGCAAAATTTCAAAAAAACCTTGTATGTACGTCGACGCGCAATTTAAAGAGGTCAAATTTCATGAGAATTTATTGCCGCGTTTCGCCGTAAATGCGGAACATATAAACATATAAACAAAAATATGAACATAAAGAGAAATGCAAAACCGTCGACTTGAATCTTGGACCTCACTTCGCTCGGTCAACAATTGACTAAAATCAGTACAGTGACAATTGACTAAAAGCAGTACAGTGACAATTGATGGCTGAAAGCAGTACCTTGTTGCACTTGACGCAGCGAGTGGCGAATTTCTCCTCGTAGCAGGTGGCGCAGTAGATCTCCTGTTCGCGCGGGATGAAGCTCTTGGTGCCGATGGGCGATTTGCAGACGCAGCAACAGAAGCACTGCTCGTGCCACTGGCGCGTCTTGTACTCCATCTTTTTTGTGCCTGAAACACACCAAAACACCAACAAAATCAATAAAAATATTTCCCAAACCACAAGAAAATTAATAACAAATGCCCGAAATCACCACCTTTTCTAAAACATGGAGAAAATAATATATTATTGTTAAAATAGGGCTTGAAATCATATAACAAAACAGAGAAAACTTGAACAGATTATTAAACTTATGAGATTGTTTTATTCTGTTACCGAAGTGGAGAAAAACTAATAACATAGTGCCTACATCGTTTCACAGAAAGACACAAGGGAATTAATGTAGGCTAATAGTGCCCAGAATTCTACACGAAAACAGAGGAGAAATAATGACATCCAGCCCTAGTTTCTAGGACAATTAAATATCATGGACCATTGAACCTATAAATTTAATATGGATTTGATGGTACAATATATTTAATACGGTAAGTGTCCTAGAAACCAGAATATCTTATATAGTCCTACCCTTAAACAAAGATATAAGTAGTACCTCAAATCATACATTGTAAGGAAACTCAAGGGAACTGATAAAACAGTGACTGACATCACACACAAAAACGCAAGATAACAGAAAATTAATGAAATAAGGGCAATTCAAAATCAATTTGAGTACAAATTAGAAAAAACAGAAAATTTTCAAGTCTACTGATTTATCTTGTAGAACTTTATAGGCCTACATTATTTGTACTCTCATTTATTGTACCTCCTAGTACAGTACAATGATTATGAGAAGTGATAACTATGAATACCGAAAACTTCAACAGTAGATAAGCATATTTCCACAGCTGGCTAAATGCATCTCGCAACTGAAAAGTTGAGCATTACGTGATCGACAACAGTTAAGACCCGTTTACATTACAGCAGATTCGTAACCCAACAAGTTACAATTCTTTTATCATCTGTCATCAGCTGCAATAGACAGCTGATACGTTTGAAACTTGTCCCAGGGACTTGTTGTAATGCGAAGTAAAGAATAGTTGTTTTGGATTATTCTTTTCTGCTGTTCTCCACACCAGGTGACGACGAAAGATAGGACCAACTTGTTAATCACTACAACTTTTTATGACAGGTAAGTTTCTTTTAGGATGAGTCTAGAATAAGTTCACTGCAGCGAACTAGAGTGATAATTACTGTTTAGGAAACTTCGCAGTCGGAAAACACAATTAGCAGTTTTTTGAATAGTAAAAATGTTATGACAATGCGACAAAGGTGAGTCATTGCAGCAAGTTTTAAGCACATTTCTAACAACGTTTATAGGGAGATTTACACCTCATATTGAAGTGTGGGGTAGGCCTTAACTTCAATACCAGAAGCAATAAGACTAGCAGACGTTAACCTTGAACTTGATGCATAATGGAACTGTAACTGGTACGAAATGCACTCAAGCACCCAATAACTATAATGCTTCTTGTGAATGAGATAGTTGATGATACTAGTTTTGCGGCTGACTGTACCTCCCGGCTTTGTTGCATGTGAAAGATAGTTCGAGGTACAGTAATGACATTTTCTCACACCCTCTGAAACCCCCAAACCCAATTCACATGTTACAGGTGGTACCAGACACTATTCTACCCATGACCTTACTAACATTATCTCAATAGTGCATTCTAGTTCACACATGAAGAAGCAAATGCATCGTAGGAAACAAACAATAATTGGTTTCTTTGAAGTGGATTCCAAAGAAAAATTGGTACTAACCAATATGAATGGAAAAACTCCATAGAAAATGAGAAATTCAGAAGTGGATGTTCATGGAATACTATTCAATAGGTGGTAGGAAAGATTTTCGTCTCCTCAACAATAGGAAATAAATAGAGTGTTAACGTGTGAAAACACACTGTTTTTTCGTATCTGTGATCTTGAGGAACCGATAATCTCTTTCCTAAGCAAATTAGGAATGAATGGCCCCTTTATTTGAATCACTTCAAACTTCTGGAAACGGTTTTTTCCTGCTTAGTATATAGAAAACTATCAAGTTAACTGAAAGCAATTTGGAGTTGAACTGGAGAACATTTTGTACAATCACTTCAATTTCCCTACTACATGGAACTGTTGTCAAATTGCTTTACAGTATCTTGAATATAGTGCTCAATGACATGACACATGAATATCCTACCTCCTTGTTTGAGAGGAGGAGATAGATTTCAAGCTATTGTGGAAAATTTTGTTATTTGGTAGATTAAGTACAGTAGCCTACTGTATATGGCATGTAGAATTTAGCGGGAGAGAAAAGTGCTTTGTATCCAAATTTTCATTAGAAAAGCACATATATCAAAAAGGAAGTATAATAACAACATTTATTGCTTTTCTAAAATTAATAAATTTAATAATAATATTTTTTCATTTCAAGTGTTCATATTGGGATGTCATATCCAACCCACGGAAAAATTCTGGGAAGCTACAGAGCTATTAGCCCAGTCAATGAAGGTCCAAAAAAGCAGTTTCGATCCGAAAATTAAATAAAAGCTGAATTTCCCACCATCGATAGAACCCTCCCAGAGGGTCATTCTCCCAAAAGTCCCAGAAAATCCCCTTGGAGCTTTCCGCCCCAACCCCCTAAAACATGAAAAATGCAGGTAAACACGGGAAATCAATTATCTCTGTAACCATTGATCGGAAACAGTTCTATTATATGCCATTCAATTAGTTACATTATGGACTACAATATTAGTTATATTCATTTTTTCAATAAAATTAACAGTTTTCTTGATAAAATGATATATATGTAAAAATTGAGGGGGTTTGTGATTTGATTTTTTTGTTTTCTCCGATTAACCTCGAAACAAGTAGTTTTAAAGAAAAATGAGCCAAATAATTAATGTAGCAACTCTCATTGCAAATCCATTGGTGTATATTGTTATGTATTTGCGATTCAATTTGACGCTGTGGAAGGGGAAACAGTCGACGCGGAACGGCGCGGCTGACTCTCTTAGCCATAGTAAACAGCAAACTGGAAATCAATTATCTCTGTAAACATTAATCGGAAAAAAATCTATCATATGTCATTCGATTCGTTACATTATGGACTAAAATATTAGTCGTATTCATTTCCTCAATAAATCAAACAGTTTCCTTGATAAAATAATATATACATAAAAATGTAGGGGTTTTTCGATTTGATTTTTGTTTTCTCCGATTAACTTCGAAGCAAATAATCTAAAGAAAATTAGACAAATAATTAATGTAGCCACATTCATTGCGAATCCATTGATGTATATTGTTATTCATTTGCGATTCGATTTGACGCTGTGGAAGGGGAAACAGTCGACGCGGTATGGCGTGGCTGACCATTGATATATATAGTTAGATGACTAAGCTATACCTTCAAGCGTTTGGAAGAGTGATGCCTCTTTCATTTCTCGTCGCCATTGAAAATCGGGCAAGAAGTCAGGCGCCCAGGCAGACTTATATGGGAAAACATCGACTTTCATTGTGTTATATCTTTTGACATACTTGATGGATTTCAATATAATTTTTTTTCAACTTTTCGTCATTCCATTACTATATGATACAATGATTTGATCATTGAACATTATTTTTAACTCGACCAAACATCTAATTTAGTGAACCTACCTCACTACAGATTTTGATCCATTCTATTAGAAAATGAATCTCATTTTTACAATATTTTTCTATTGTAATTAGGATATGGAAAATAAAACATTTATTATAGATCGCTGATATTACTGTATATTTTATTAGATGGCAAATAATAATAAATTAATCATTATCACAATATTTCGTGAAACTGTTTCCATTCGTTTTGCAACTAAGTATAGGTACCTAACTATACTCTATACTCCTATATTTAATATAAGATAATAAATAACTACATATTATAAGAACGGAAAAATAAAACAAAAATTATAGATTGCTAATATTACCATATATTTAATTAGATGGCAAAAATAATAAATTAACCGTTATCACAATATTTCATGAAACTGTTTCTCATTCGTTTTGCAACTTAAGTATAGGTACCTACCTAACTATACTCTATACTCCTATATTTTATATAAGATAATAATAATAAACCGTTATGATACAGTAATAAAGCCATCAATGCTATATGCCAGTGAGACCCTAAATCTCAACAGGAAAGCTGATCTAGAAAATTTGAAGAAAGAAGAAAGGAAAATAATTAGAAAAATTCTAGGTCCGAGATTAACTGAGAATGGTTATAGATTACAGAAAAATAGCACAGTTGAGCAACATTTGATTAAATTAGGTACTAATGCTGTTAAAGTTAACTAATGTTGATATAATTAATTACGTAGACAATAATATCTATGCTCATTATTGAATTCTTTTAATAAATATCTCAAAATAAAAATTGTAAGGAAACAATAATAAACGATATCTATTTGGCACTAGGCGCCTGCATGAAACATGACCGATGAAAATATAAAATACTTATGTATGGAAAGAAATATCTTTATCTGGCGCATGCCGATTCGTACATCCATAAGCACTGCATGAAACTACCATTCTTTGAATATTTTTTATTGCTTCAATAAAAAAATATTAACATTTGAAAAAGGCTCTTTTTCTACACAACGAATACGAATACCAGACTTCTTGCCCGATTTTTCTGGTAGCTACACTAGCGCAGTGGCATCATAGCGGACTTCGCTCTTCTTAATCTTATTTTCTATATCAATGTGGCTGACTCTCTTCACCATAATAAACAGTAAAATACGACAGTAGTAGGCCTACTGCTTTCTAAGTTGCATCTTATTCACACCATGGCGCTCGAAACAATCAATTTTGTCTATTGTTTTGACATGCAATGAAACTAATTTTTCACATTTTAATTCTCTAAATTCTCTAAAATCATTTTGTTGTTATAGATGTGCTAAATCATGCATTCTATGACAGACAAAGATATTGTTTGCAACCGATAAAATATTCATACTATTACATAATATAATACATATTTAAAATATGTGTGTATGATTATAATTCTATGCTAAAATTTATCATAAGTTTTGTCAAAACTGAGATAAATCATAGATTACAATAGTGTTAACAGTGGCAATTTCCTGAAAAATCATAGCGTGCAGTCTTAGCTGTTTTCTACAGTTAATATTCTTCAAGCCAGGATGATAATATACCTTCAGTTGAGCCAAATATATATGACGGCTGAGGCATAAAAAAAAATATACATTGGGATAGTTGAGTCGAAACTTTCTATGATTCTCTCTGTAAAGTAGCTTATCTGTAACCATTAATCGGAAAAAAATCTATCATATGTCATTCGATTCGTTACATTATGGACTAAAATATTAGTCGTATTCATTTCCTCAATAAATCAAACAGTTTCCGGAAGTAAAAGGAAATCACAGTGCGATTTGAACAGTGGATAGTAACTTTGAAATTCAGTTGCTCAATTCATTACGGCTTGATACTATCATTTATAATTATAGTTGATCAGAAATATGGATTGTCTATAATGTTTATATTTCAGTTTGACCAATCTTCTATCACAGTCTCGCTTTCATTCATAAACATGATAATCCTAAATACGTTGGTTACCTTAAAGATGTAGCTTATCTTACGTCGAACAATGTACAATATAAACAATTTTCATTAAATTACTATTATGATAATCATTGGAATTTCTGCCTGTGATTGAGAAAAAGTCATTTTATGAGCCTTGAAATTCAAATTAGAAAAAGTTGCATTATTACTACAAATTTTGTTATTTTTACTATTTATTATAGGTACTGTACATTGATTTCTGTGATTATAGAGATCAACTACTTTATTCTGAATCAGGATAAGGATAAATAGGGAAATTGTGAGATGGGGATAACATCCATAGTTACATAGCATCAATTTGAAAGCTCTGATAATAATGATTTGAACGGAACTGCGATTCTGGCTTGGTATTGCCTCTTCATGTTCAGTGAGAATAGTAAGCTTCAGAATAATTCGTTCTCACTATATGTGATAATATTTGGTAACATTTGTTAATATTTGCACCGAATGTGCAACAAATTGATCTACTTTCAGCTTGAAAATTTTTTTGTTTTTTTGTTCTTGAAAATAAATTTTAAATCTTAATTTTTCACAAAGTAAGGATAAGATGAAGGAGTCGGACACATAATATATCATGAAACTTTGATGAAAAACATCAATATCTGAAACTAGAGTCATCATATTGTGTTACCTCTGACTCGTATGGAGAAGGCACACTTCAAATTAATATAATAAATTCTGTGAGAAAACAACGAAATCCTGATCTTTATCATCAGCATGGTTAAATCAAGAAAATTGTAATATTTTTTAAGAGTATTGAAAAGTGAAGATCTATATACAGCGCATGTCAAAACAATAGACAAAATTGATTGTTTCGAGCGCCATACTGTAAATGAGATGCAATGTAGACAGCAGTATTATTCTGTTTACTATGGTGAAGGGAGTCAGCCGCGTCGGCTGTTTCCCCTTCCACAGCGTCAACTTGAATCGCAATACATAACAATATACATAAATGGATTCGCAATGAATGTGGCTACAATAATTATTCGTCACATTGTTCTTTAAGACTACTTGCTTCGAAGTTAATCAGAGAAAACAAAAAAATCAAATCGAAAAACCCCTAAATTTTTACATTATATTATTTTATTAGGGAAACTGTTCGATTTATTGAGGGAATTAATTCGACTAATATTGTAGTCCTTAATTTAACGAATCGAATGGCATATGATAGATTTTTTTCCGATTAATGTTTACAGAGATAATTGAATTCCAGTTTGCTGTTTACTATGGCTAAGAGAGTCAGCCGCGCCGTTCCGCGTTGACTGTTTCCCCTTCCACGGCGTCAAATCGAATCGCAAATACATAACAATATACATCAATGGATTTGCAATGAGAGTGGCTACATTAATTATTCGGCTCATTTTTCTTTAAAACTACTTGCTTCAAAGTTAATCAAAGAAAACAAAAAAATCAAATCGCAAACCCCCTAAATTTTTACATATATATTAATTTATCAAGAAAACTGTTAATTTTATTGAAAAAATGAATGAAACTAATATTGTAGTCCATAATGTAACTAATCGAATGGCATATAATAGAGCTGTTTCCGATCAATGGGTACAGAGATAATTGATTTTCCGTGATTACCTGCATTTTTCAACTTTGAGGGGTGCTAGGGGGGAAAGCTCCAAGGGGATCTCTTGGGACTTTTGGGAGAATGACCCTCTGGGAGGGTTCTATCGATGGTAGAATATTCAGCTTTTATTTAATTTTCGGATCGAAAAAACCTTTATTGACTGGGCTATAAATATACTACATAGATGAGAGACTGCAGTGCATTAAAAATCAAACATGAATAAATTAGCAGTTTAAAGTACCAACTAGTAGAAAATGGAATGGATAGAGGAGCAATAAAATCAATGATCTACTATGTTTGTGTTGGCTTCTCTAATAACAACAGTATAAAGAACAAATTAGCCTACATAAATCAAATCATATTGTGATACTAATACAGCAATAAAGATAATCAAATATTATTATTGCTTGTAATGGAAGTAGACAATAAGTATGTCAAGGTATTGGTCTGAATTTTATTTGCTTTAAACACTAGCGTAGGATTCAAATTGTAGAGCATCATAAAGCTGTAATTAAATATTATTTGGCAGTTCGAGTTCGTAAATGGCAGTATCATAATGTAGGTGTTTGAATAATTTAACTATATTCATAGTATATTGTTTCAAAACGGATACAAGTTTCTTGACAAATTTGACAAAACATTCTATTCATTAAGGAGTTTGAGTTAATTCCTTTACTCCTTATAATATAGATATCAAGATCTACATTGAGTTTCCATAATTTTTGATTAGACATACGACACACGACTGTATAATAATATAAACTTGTATTTGACCTACAGCTCATTTGAATATTGGTCAAAGTTTTTATCTGATTCAAATACCCAAAAGGAGAATAATCCTGTTTGGTAGAATGGTTACGTTATATCTATACTTTTCTTTAACTGTATTATAGCAAACTTATTCCAGAAACCTAGTAGGCTATTTAATTAGGTATTATGAATATTTTTTGTTGCTCCTGCATTCATCATATCACTTTCATTTCATATGGAATGAATCGAACTTGATAAAACTGAAAAGATGAGTGGATTTAGCCTGTGAGATTATGTATGAAGTTAGATCATAGAATAACTTCTATGAAGTCAGATTTTTTAACCAGAAAACGTATAGTTTTTCCAGAAAACTGAGGTTTTATAGAACTCTGATGTCCAGTTTCACCAAGCTCGGCCAAGACATTTGCACATGGTCAAATCAGGTATGGATTACAACGAGTGCACTAAAACATATGATTTCTATGGCGATAGTTAGGCTACTATCGATATATTCCAGATCACACTACTTGTAAATCGTACTCAGCTTGACCGTGTTCAAATGTCGGAGGTTTTCAATTTTTTCAATTTGATATCCGATGACTTCCTATTGAAGTGGTACATGTCATGTCAATTTTAGAGTTGAGTCATTTTATTTTTTAATTGATGAAAGCATTGGAGGATGAGTGATAGTGGTTGAAATGCTCATTAGTAAACTCACGTTCTGTATCGAATCGAGCTTTTAATAAGCTCACGTACATTAATTAGAGCTTTTTTAATTCACTTCTAAAATTTGTATGTCCTTGAGCATCATGAGCTTTATATGTCATTAAGGCATAATGAAGACTGATACACAAACTCCCAGCTCCTCAAGCAAAAAGAGTAGTTCGATGATGATCATCTCTAAGATGATGCCGTCTCCTTGTTTCATATGAATGTATCGTCGATCCTCTTGTCATATTTCTCTCAATACATTCATGAATCAAAAGACTGGGAATCTGATAATAGACTATGACAAATATTTATATCATCACAATATTTGTTACAGGTAAAAATATCACCGTAATACGTCGACTGAAAAGAGCAAAAACGATTTTTTTTATCTATTTAGTAAGTATCGTTTACAGTGTGGTGTGTCATGCGAGACTGTTGAAGGCCACGGTCACAGCAGAGTGTGTTGGATGCCTTATTTGGCATTGTTTTTCCGGTCCACTGATTGCTTCTGAGGGCGGCGACATTTATAAGGATGCTCACTGAACATCAACATCTCCAATCTCCAGTACAGTATATAACAAATATTTATGGTATACAATGGAGGAAGCTCACCTAATAAGTCAATATAGCATACGTTACATACTAAACTATAATACTAAACCATAGTCCTATAGTGATTCAACTGAATCGAATTAAGATACTTAAACACAAATTAGTAACTCAACTGATAATGCCTATAGGCTGCATAAACCAATGCAGTGGCAATAAACAATAGAAATAGGCAATGAACCAATGCAACTAATAAGTTGATAGGGTATAGGCTACCTATACAAAACTAAATCAAAGTAGTATACCGGAATCTATAAAGATACAAAGTATATGCTATACCTATACCTCTACAGTAGCCTACTGTATATGTGCAGTAAACTAGATATTAGAATGCCAATACCAATAAACAATAGTTATAGTAATAGACGATTAAACAATGCAACTAAAAAGTTGATATGGTATAAGCTACCTATACACAACTGAATCAAAATAGTATACCGGAACCTATAAAGATACAAAGTACCTATATACCTTTACAATAGTACCCTACTATATAATATAATATGCAGTAAGCTAGACGCTAGAATGGAGTTGGAGGCCATAGTTATTGATAGTATTGAAGATTATTATAGCTATCGGGCATCAATGAACATGATCTACCGCAAAGTGTGAGCGCTTGAATGAGTCTGAAACAGGAAACTTTTCTAGAAGACTTTTCACTAGCTCAGTTGGCAGCTCTCATTCCTTCTCGTTCCAGATGATATTGTCTCAATATGATCTAAATTTATTCCAAGAACAATGGAATTGCAATATTTTTCAGAAGACTTGAGGAGAATCAGTTTTTAGTGGGTGAGTTTTCGATCTTTAGAAAGGTAAAAGATTCAACTATTATTAACTATTATGCTAATGATTCAGCTATTATGTAATTGGATAGATTCAACTATTATGATTACATCAATAGGCTGATTTAAAAAATCTGAGATCTAGGAAAGCTAGTAGTAGGCTACAGAGATTCGTTTACAGTCAAAATGTGACTCCGGCTAGCTCATTCAAAAACCTCTTGATATGAGTTCATTCAAAAACCTCTTTCCTATGAACGGACTTGAGGAAATCAGTTTTCGAGTGGGTGAGTTTTCGATCTAGAAAGGTGAAAGATTCAACTGAGCGCGGCCTACATGCGTGTGAAGTCACAGGTATGACGTCACATCCAAGTGGGAAGCGAGAAGAGAAGGAGAGTGGTGAGGAGAGAAATGAATGAAAAAGGAAGATGAAAGAAAAGTGGGAAGAGGAATGTGGCGAGACAACGCATGATTCACTTCAAACTGACAGCATTAAGTCCATGTGTAACATCAATTCTTCTTCATTCAACCAATGCTGACAGTTCAAAGTAAATCTCACTAGAGTCTAGAGGCAACGCATGATTCACTGTTTCCATGATTGAACTCCAAATCTGACCGATTGCAGACTGTTTTAGTTTCTAATGTGAGAGAAGTGAGAAGTATAAGACATCATTGTTGGTGTGTGGGATAAAAAATACCAGACCTGGATAGGAATCGTTTTAGCAGAGACAAATTATACTATGATATCATAATAATAGTTTATGATACTATTGAATATCTTTACTCTATGGTTATAGGTCTTATAGTATGAAAGAGGCAGTGGAGATGAGATAATTTTTTCACGAAATTTCATCCTGTTATAGAAGATAGCACTATCATTACCTTATCTTAGTGTTATCTTCCATAACAGAATAGAATTTAGTGAAAAAAATCGTTGCATTATCTTCTAGCCAATCGAAGCTATCACAAGTAAGAAATTTGATACTGATGACTTCGTACTTCTAATCTTCGTTTGCATCATTCTTATCAATAACCAACGTTACAGCTCTCTGATTTCAAATTTCACGTTTATCACATCAATCACCATGAATCCATGAACTACCTGAAGTGATTTTGTAAAATTTATTTATAATAATTATTATTTCCATGCTATGTTAGTTAACATTTAGAACTCTCCCTAACACACAGATTCATCTATGTGGTGAAAATCTTTACAATGGTGTTCTTGTGTATTTTGTTCAACAACAATTCTGTATTCTGTTCATATTTGGAAATGAAATTTGGTTTGATCCAGACGCTCATAACTGTCTGTTGAGGCTAGCGGAGCTGGCCTCTAGTAACCACCCTTCCAACAAGAGATCCGAGAGCTCATCTTATCTCCTCATCTCATTTTGTCGTAAATAATCAAATTCAAAGAAACAGATATTACTCCATAGTAATTGATAGCAGTACTGGATAGTTCTTGTTCTATTTTGCTATAAGATCCATGTGAAATATCTCAGCATGTTATAATAGCCACATTATGCTTCATTACTCACTGTTAAAAATAGTCTGCAATCTGAAAGTAATTTGTTAGCAATTGGTGCTTCCTTATGTGCTATGACGTAGCTTACTAGTGAAATGTTTATTTTTTCTGAGAATATATTCCCGTAAAAAATTGCATACAGTACTTTGAACAGTTTGAATCGGCTTCCAATCCGTCTCATTAGCATTGAAAAATTTAACTAGCTGCAAGATTTATGGATAGATTTGCATATTATGGTACTTATAGTCCGGTTTTGCTGCCCACAGTCAGTGAATTGTTGAGCAGCATAATGTTTAGGACAAATAAAACGCATATGAGCAGTATTTCTTGAGAAATTACAAATAAGGATTTAACAAATCATTTTTTTAAATCATTCGCTGAGTAAAGCGAGCAGGAAAACTCGTAAATTTCCAGAAATATCAAATAAGGATTTACTCAATATTCTTCGTCGCCTTTTTATTTTTTCTCCATTCTTCTTCTTCTTCTTCTTCTGTTCTTGTTCTTCTTCTTCTTCTTCTTCTTCTTCTTATTTTCTATTTGTCTAGTTGTCTAGTCTAGCTATTATCGATATGTCAATACAATCATTAAATTGTGGAATGATTAGATCATCATGACACTCGCCAAATCATTCAATCATTTGCATATCCGATCATCAAAACTTCGCTCATTCAATCCAACAGTGTTCAATGTTCTATTGTTTTGTACAGTTAATGATGCATAGAAATTGGAATACGCCAAATAGTCATTCCAACCTTTGCTAAATTCAAGCAAGGAGGATATATATATATATGTACAGTTGTACTGAGCTCAAAACTTCGATCATTCTCAACATGAAAATAAAAACCGGAAAAATATTAGAGTTGAAACTAAGTTTTCTATTTCATCACCTTAGTCATTAACCATCCTTTTCACTGAAACTTCTCTCATTTTTAACCATTGCTCATGATACAATTCATCATAATCTGATTATCCATCAATCCAATTCAATAGCTCACCGGACTCAATTCCAAAAGCTGAATATTCAAATAGAAAAATTAGAGTCACGCAAAACAGTTCTGACAATTGGAACCTCATGTCATGGAAAATGCAAAGACGTGACCCTAAATGAGTCACTCTATCTCCTCTCTGTCATTCTCCCACTCTCTCTCCATCAACCTCTCTTTCTACTAATCTCCCTTATCCTTATCCGTTTATCCTTCTCTAATCTAATCTCTGTCTATCTATTTCTATCTAATTGCATCAATCTTACACTCTTCCCTTTTTCACTCTCTCTTTCTTTCTCTCCTTCTAATAAAATTACCTATTATAGATTTTAATCAAGGGTAGAATGTGGAAATATCTATATGAATTAAGTTATCTAATCTAATTATTCTTCATAATCTCTCACCCTCTCTCAGTCAACAACCATCTCACACAAATACGAAAACAATATCTCTCTCTCTCTCTCTCACTCTGCCTCCCTCTCTCTCTTTCTGTCTCTCTCAGTAAAAAGTAATTCGTGCATTCAAATTGCGAGACACAGGTTAATGAGCAGAGAACCCAATTTCGTCTCAAATATTTCGTGGGCGTCCATTCTCCAAAACGGGTGACACACCTATAGGCTTCAATAATAATTCTGCCATTGAATGGAACAATGTCTCATTGACTATCCTCCTCGAATTATTGCTATTATTCAGAGGATTTCCCCCCCCCATCACACCTACTCTACACCCTCTCATTAATGTGATACCTTGAGATTTAGAGTCGTCATTATAACTGGGAGATAATAAAAATGTGAGACAATGGCTGTTCAGATGGAGAGGAAGGAAGATAGAAGGATAATGTGCGGAGGAAGCTAGCAAGCTTAAATAAGGTTTTTGGAAGAGGAAGAACACGTGAAGGTCACAGAAGGTCGTTGAAATTTGTCAGGAATATTGATAACTTGTCAATTATTTAGAACACGTTAAAAGAGAAAAACTTGTTCCAACCGTATATACAATCTCCATTGCTATTTGAGTACTTCAACTTGGTGAGTGCCGAAGTGGTATGGGATGTTTATACCATAGAAGAAACAATAGCATATAAGTAGATATCCCATGGTATAGGATGTTTATGTCGTAACTTTTTCTGTTATCTCAAGCCGATAGTCCACGTAGTTCTTTCCCATAAAGCTATGTGACGCTGGCAGTCTCTCATACTGTGCCGTTCATACAATCTCACCCGGCCAAAACAGTAAAAATCTACAGTAATCGACTTGAGATAACAGTAAAAGCTGCGACATAAACCATTCCATATACCATGGAATATCTACTTTCACTATTGTTTCTCTATGGTTTATACTAAAATGAGATTAAACCTTTTTCAATTCCATATACGTGATAGGGTTTGGGGCATTCACTGAGGAGAGATCCCTTGACTAGGTCTATAGTCGTCATGATAACTGAGGAAATTTGATCTTTGATCTGTGGAACTCTGGTACCACAAAACGTTTTACGATAAATTTTGATTTTGGTAAAATATGATTCTGGTTTTACGGTGAATACCAAAATTCTTATTCTGTTTTATGATTTGGCAAGTGTAAATCCAATTCACTTATGCTGGTCAACTTTAAAAACTGGACTTCTAATTATAAGAGTTTGTAGGAATTCTATAAGTTCATAGTATCAATGAATTACTGTGAATATCACCATTCATCTTTATCATATAAATTGAACTACTAGGCCTATATAGAACTCTCTAGGTCTTCTCATCCTGTCACACGAAACAATAAATCATGGATCCAATCAAAACCCACAAGTCATCTCCCGACATCCAAAAATAACTTTCCAAAAACAACCTACACACCTGCATGATATAATAAATCAAACAACCCATTCGAAAGCCACATCTCCGAATATTAAAAATCTGTATCACAACGGCCTACACCGCAGAGCAAACATAACCTCAAAAAGTTGTTACACCTACAGAAGAAACCGTTCACTTTCAACTTTCAATCAATGAAGAACACGTCGCTCTTCTACACAGCTATTCCTATTATATTTATATATTTTTACATCATCTATTCAACTAAGCTACTTATCAAAATTCATTCATTCATCCTACATTAGATCTGTACTGTATTTAGTTTCAATCTTCCGGATTCCTATTAGACGTGTGGGAGCTAAAAGCAGTACAAGTCACCGTGCAGAGGTGTATGCTGAGATACACTTCAAACTGTCAGCATTACTTTTATACAACAACAATGCTTCCCATTCGTTCAATTCTGACATTCTCAAGTGGATCTTACCATAGTAGATCAGTATGGGAGTAACCGTCCAGGTGTCAAAAATGAAATGCCATTTCAAAATAGATTTTACTAAATAGGCATGTAATAGAAGTGTAGTAGGCCTATTATGTAACAAATAATGTGAAGGCATCATATTTGACTATGAAGGTATAGTCATATGGTATATATTAGTAAATATTTGAGTAGGCGAATAAGTAGAACTAGTTGACTATTCAAATCTCTTTTCAAAGTTCAAATCTCATTTGACTATTCATCTGAATGACAAATGGAAAGTTGGAGAAGTGCAATAATGAACAGTAGCTGGATTGAAATAGAATATTGCAGTAAATCTGGTGGGTCACATTTTCGGCTACCGGAGTTCTGTGACCTTGAATTCAATTATGGCAGTCAAGATCTGCTGAATCACTGCATCTGGCAAACATAAACACTTCAACTAACGGATCTTTCAGCCAGGTGACGTTTTACGTAATGAGTGCAGGATTGTGGGCGACATATACGAATATTACACACATTGGAGGTGTGTATTAAGGGAAAAAATTAAAGTAAAATTCTTATAAGATTGGAAATAATAACATGTATGAGAATTATTCACAGAGAAGAATATAAAATGACTCTTCTTCTGAAAAAGTGGATTGACTTATTTATATTTTTGTATGGTTTTGCATTGTATAGAGTTGTATTGGATTCTGATGTATTGTATTGTATTGTAGTGTACCGTATTAAAAAATTAAATTCGTATGGCTTTTGTTGGTGGGGAGTTCCTTGCGGGAATGTTCCACCGCCTGAATATATAATTTTAAGCCGTCAATGGGCCTTACGACTGTCATACTTCAGCCGGGACCGACAGTTTAACGTGCCCATCCGATAACACGGGAGTGATCTGTTTAAAAAACTTTTGGCTCTCAGTGGGGTTTGAACCCGGGATCTCTATGCTGCTACGCAAGCACTCTATCCACTAGACCACGGATCACTGTACCGTATTGTATTTTGGTTTCTCTTCTTAGGGTGCCTGTCCGTTACGAACGTTGGCGATCATTCTGGCTATTATTACTTTGTTGGTTGCGCTCCGGAACAATCGAATAGAGGTCTTTCCGAACCATGCTCTGAGGTTGGCCAACCAGGAAATTCTTCTCCTTCCTGGGGCTCTCCTGCCTTCTATTTTCCCTTGCAAGATGCTTTGCAATATTTCGTATCTCCCTTTATTGCGCATTATATGACCCAAATATTCAAGTTTTCGACATTTAATGTGGTTGACCAGTTCTGGGGCTGTATTCATCCTCCTTAGCACCTCATGGTTGGTAATTCTATCTGTCCATGGAATCCTCAAGATTCTTCTGAACAGCCATAATTCAAATGCATTGAGCCTGGATACTGTGTCTTCCTTCAGGGTCCATGATTCTACACCATACAGAAGCACTGAATACACATAACATTTAAGGAGCCTTAGCTTTGTGCCTAGGGTGAGGTCATGGCTCCTGAAAACTGAACCCATTGTTAAAAAAGCACTCTTGGCTTTTCCAATCCGACATCTGATCTCCTGAGAATTGTCCCATAACTCATTGATCATAGTCCCCAGGTAGGTGTATTGTGAGACTCGTTCAATTCTTGTCTGGTTGATGTACAGGTTGACCCCTCCGATATTTTCTTTGCTTATGACCATGAACTTTGTCTTGTTAGTATTTATATCAAGGCCATAGACTTTACTTGTTTCTGTGATCCTATTCACTAAATTTTGCAGGCCATCCATTGAATCAGAGAACACTATGGTATCATCTGCATAACGTAAGTTGTTAAGTTTGACTCCATTCACTGAGATACCTTCATCTATGTCTCCAAGCGCTTCCCCAAAAATGTGTTCTGAATACAGATTGAAAATAATTGGTGATAAGATGCAACCCTGCCTCACTCCACGCAGGATCTTCACCGGATCTGTATGCTCTCCATCCACTCTGAGGACCGCAGACTGATTCCAGTACAAGCTAGCTATTATTCTCAGGTCTTTTCCGTCAATTCCAGTTTTCTTCAGTACATCCATCATTTGCTCATGTCCAACACGGTCAAACGCTTTTTTATAATCAATTAGACATGCAAAGACATTACAACCTACATCTCTGCATCTCTGAAACAAAACCTGCAAATCAAACAAAGCCTCCCTTGTGCCCACAGCTTTCACAAAACAAAATTGATTTGGTGCAATTTGCTCCTCACATTTATGATAAATTCGTTTGTGAATTATTTTTAAAAACAATTTGAGCATGTGACTAATTAAACTGATAGTTCGATAGTCCTCACAAGATCTTGCACTTGACTTTTTCGGAATTGCAATGAACTCTGATTCTAGCCACTGTGTTGGAATTTGCCCAGTTGAGTATATGTTGTTAAAAATTTCTGTTAAAATCTTTAAATTCTCCTTGTCAAGTAACTTTAAAAACTCTGTTGGGACTTCATCTGGGCCTGTTGCTTTTCCATCCCTCATCTGTTTAATTTCTGAAGTTACCTCCTCCAAGAGAATTTTGGGTCCTGTGCTGTCTTCCATGGCAGGTTGTTGTACTCTGAGGTCATGGAATAAATCTTGCAGATATTGCTCCCAAACTTTCTTCTTATCTTCCTTACTTATGAGCAAATTACCATCCCCATCTGCTATTCGGCCAATATTACCATTCCGGAACTTCCCAGCCACCTCCCTCACCTTGCGATGGACATTAAAACTATCATATCTGCTTAGGTGGAACTCTATCTCCTGACACTGTTCAACCTTCTCCCTTTCCTTGGCTTCTCTTATCTTCTTTCTAATGATAATCTGTATTCTCCTGTATTCAATGAGATTGTCCTTGTGCCACTTCCTCTGTTCCATGAGCCAAAAGGCCCCACGGAACTTGATGTTCTGCCTGATCCAAGTTTTGCATTAAAGTCGCCCATGACAATTGTCAAGTCTTGCTTCTTGAGTTTTCTCATTATTTCATTTATACTATTGTAAAACTCTTCGACTTCTTCATCCGTTCCATCAGTTGTTGGTGCATACACTTGAATGATATTTATGTTCACTGGTTTCGCTTTTAGTTGTACTAGTATCAATCTTGATGAGACTGGGATGACATTGTCTACACATTTCGCTACTCCTTTTGTCATTATGAAACCCACTCCCAGTTCATGCCTGTCATTGTCTGTTCCAGAGAAGTAAACTTGATGATCTTGGATTTTTAGGGAACCGGAGCCTGGCCATCGCATTTCACATACTCCCATCACACTTGAAACTGCTCCTCCCGGAGATCCGATTGAGGAGCTTACTCCGGAATTGAATTTCGCTGCAAGCATAGCCATTAGATTCTACTAGGACTTATCCTGTGTGGATCTTTAATGAGGTGCTCGTCCTTTCCTTTCTTCCTCATCTCTATGCCGTTGACCGCATTTTGCAGTTCATCCGCCTTTGGAGCCCGTTCCCAAACTCCAGGACAAAGGGGTGCCCTCTCTATTAGCTCGTCCGCCCGGAGCCGTTGGCCGCTAGAGTTACTCCTGACCACTTTGAAAGTGAAGAATTTAGGATAGATGAGAAATAATGAAAGATAAGCCCCATGCCCTTGAATGCTCAAGGGGTTTGGGGCTTGAAATGAAGAAGAGTTTGACCAGATGGTCAGATAGATAGACTGGAAAGAGAATGGCTCACAGCTAAGTCAAAGAAAATAGCCATTCTAGTATTTAACAGTTCCAAAGCATGAATAGGAGAAGAAGGGTGAGGGGAGAAGGGCTTTGTGAATTAATCCGATTTAGTTCTTCAAATCTAGGTCTCCATCCTGATTTGGATATCCAGGCGCACCGCGTGGAGGCTCTTCCAGCTTCATTAAAATGATGTTAAAGGCCATTCCACACAGCACGTGGCGTGCGTGGCTGGACGCACGCTAGCTACTTTTCAAAACATCGCTTCCCAGCTAATCAAATGAAGCAATTCACATAGCAGCCACGGCCACGCGGCAACGCTTGCTATACTAGCCACGCGTGGCTACAGTTCGCTCTCTGAGCGATCTTTTCAAACGTGTCCGGCCACGTTTTGGTCCGAGCATGCGCAGAACGTATACTAGACGTATACTATCGTATAGAACGTATACTATAATTGTCAGCCTCAAGGTCGCGCATTAAATGATGGAATTCGCCATAGGTCTTCCTTTTTTTATTGATTGGATATACCCACTGGTCCCGTGCTGTCACCGAATACAATAAAACCAGCTCATTATCATTACTACTGCTGCTGCTGGAGTCATCAAACCAAGGTGAGCCACAAGAAAATCCAGATTCACACCACGGGACCGTCGGAGTTGACATCTTCCTACATACTGCCGGGAAACGTGGCCGGTATAGCATCGCAACAGTCGTGGCGGTGTGAATTGGCATGTGGCTAGCGTGGCCGGCGTGGCGTGCGTCCAGCCACGCACGCCACGTGCTGTGTGGAATGGCCTTAAGGATGTTGTGTTGGAGAAAACTTCAAAGCTGAAACGGGTTGATTGCGCCCCACCATTGATTTTGGTTTACTGTATTGTAAAACCAGAGCGTAATATAATGTTAAATGAAAAAGACTAAGAAATTGTCAAAAAACCACAGATTTATTGATACTTAGAAAGACCGGTTTCGGTTATTACACCATTGTCAATCTCTGATAAACAGATGAACAGATAAAATTGTTTATCAGAGATTGACAATGGTGTAATAACCGGAACCGGTCTTTCTAAGTATCAATAAATCTGTGGTTTTTTGACAATTTCTTAGTCTTTTTCATTTAATATGAATAATTACGACAATATCAACTTCTCAACTACACAAAAAACGTAAATAATGTAATTACATTCTATACTTTCTGTGTAATACAGCCTTTTATTGCAAAAGAGCAGTATTGCATGTTTGCAGCTGCACTGTATTCGTTATTGTATTCTCTGTTCATCTTTTTTACTGAGATAATATTGACATTGCTAACACAAAAATCAGAAAATTACCTGTCATATTATTATTAGATTGAATAAGGAAAGAGTTTAAAAAAATAACTGAATTGACGTCATTCAATCTGAAAAGATACAATTATTGATGATATTGAAATCATTAATATCAACAATCAAGATAGTTTCTTACACAAGAATAATGTTGAGGCAGACAATTAATAGATATAATCATTACTTGATAGAAAAATCAGTTTTGTACGGCATCAATATGAATTCAAAAACGAAATATAGAAAAAATAAATAATTTAAAATCGTTATAGGTAAAAACTTTGTTCAAACCAATGTAATTAAAAAATCTTCTATGAATCGTTACATTTCAAGATTGAAAAACAAAATTCAAAGTTGAGTCAAAAACGTTAGACTGTTTTAGTCTGAATTGAAAAAATAATTATTGTGCAAAGCCTACAGTTTTGTGGTTAAGTGTGAGTGTGTAACACCAGTATCTTGTGGTTTTGTGTGTCAAATGTGTGTAGAATTGTGTATGTGTGCTCGTAGAAGGAGGAATCATGTAGCCTACATGTGTAATATTTCTCTTGACAATGATATCTTTGAAATTGTTTTACTTATTTGGTATTCATCATAATCAGGCCTACATCAAACTAAAACTTTTGTCAGTATTCAACTAAAATAATTATTTGGTAAAGACTAGAATTTTGACTAGAAAAGGAGTTCAATTTTCACTTAACAGTTTCTAATAGAATTCATCAGAAATTTAAAATTCATTAAAATCAAAATGCTCATCAATTTTTTTATTACAATATTAGAATAAATTGAGGAACGTTTCAATTCCAACTAAATACTTTCTTGTCCTACACTAATTTTGGTAGTTACTCAATAAATTATTCAATAAATCAACCGATTCAATTGGTTGATTAGATAGTGAGTACCGTACTACAATCACTCAGTTGTACAAAATGATTCAATAACGGATTAATATTGAAAGAATTGTATAAATTCAATCTAACCGTTGAAAAATTAAAAAATTGAAACGGACGAAAAGAACAGTGAATCAGAAAATAACAGCCATTAATTATTGAATTAGAAGTCCTCACCACGAATTTGAATTGTAATAAAATATAAATCCTAACTATGTACTTTGAAGCAAATATTACAGAAGTTACAATAAAGATGAGAGGATTAAATAAGCACTCAAGTTCATAAATCAGTTCATAACAAAACATTTAAGACAATCTGAACCAGTTACAAATGAAAATGAGAGCATTAGTCCAGCTTTACTTCCACCGCACTTCAGGAAGACTTTTTGTACATTTTTCAATAAATGTTTTACCTGCTGGAGCTCGTTTGGGATCAGCCAGCAAGCACTCTTTGCCCAGGGCGCAGTTGAAGTGTTTGTACTCCTGGCCCGGCATGAAAGTCGTCAACATCGCCACATCCTCGTTCTTCCTCTTCGCCTCCTTTATCCGTTCCTCACCCACCGTCTTCGTCGTCAGTTTCAGTCCGGTCAGTTTGCTACTCAGCACGTCGGTCGCCATGTTGGTTTGCGTTTCGGTTGTTTCAACTACCGCAACAATTATTTAGAAAGATAATGGGATAGTATTATAAAAACGTGGGTAAACACGGAATACTTCTGGGAGGAAGGGAGTAGATCCTAAGGTCTTGTCAACTCATTTTGTAAAGAAACATTTTATTATTTTTCTATAATATTCCTTATTCATACAATGAATTCCATTATTTTTTGTATACTAATACTTGATAACTTATTTACAGTAAACAACCAATATCCTTGTTTCATATTATTCCCCACACCTCATACTAATTTAGTCATTGAAATAAAAAAATAAAAGTACTATTAAAAAAAATGTTCATTCACGACATTTTTCGGCAATTATGCCATTATCAAGTAATTAAATATTATTCAAATTACTGAATATATCATGATAATTATTCAGTAATTAGAATGTTGTTCAATTACTTGATAATGGCATCATGGCCGAAACATGTCGTAAATAGACAATTTAAAAAAAGTGTACTTGGATTTTTATTTTTTATTTCTATTCAAGAGTAGCCTTAACGAAAAAAGATACCTAATTTAGTAATTATTTATCTAGGAAGTTTACACTAAATTCAAACAAACTTGATAGCTTATTCAAGAAATAACTAGTAAATAAACTAGATGAAAATAATAAGAAAAATATCTTGTTATAACGGAATAAATGATCATTTCATTTCGATTACTTGTTCATTAGTTCATATAAGGCTTTTGCTCCTACTTTTCCAAGTCTCATAAGTCTCTACCAGAAGTAGAAAGTATGAGAGTACTTTAAATAGCATGAAAAGCAAATAATTGAAATTCAATCAAAGTGGAAAGTGAATAGAAATTCAAGTAGCACTTCAACATCATTGATTGTAGCACTTCACAAAATCATCATTGATCTTTCGTATGGCTCTTAGCAAGGTACCTAGAATAGAAATGTATTCTAGGTACATTGGCTCTTAGTAATAATTCCAGTAGTACAAATAAATGGATAATTGTAATAATAAGTGAATAATTATTCCTATACCCTATACTGTCAATTCTACACGCGATGTATGGTGTGAATTCTTCTGATTTTCAAATACCTGACAGATTGGGAGTACTCTCAAAATTATCAGATCAATATATAAAATTGTTGTTTTAGGGACTTCCACAAACACACACACTACATTTTTGGGGTAAAATTATGCATGACCATTCTATAATAGAATCAAGTTTCTGATATTAATTATAATGAGATAATTTTTTTTCTGAAGTATGATATGCCATTAACATCTATAATTACATTCTTACTAAATTGTGGGTGATTTGTGGGAAATACTGTGATACTGTAGTTCAATTTTGCAAGAATGCATGTGCGAAATTTTGTGAATACATCGTGTGAAACAAAGTGAGAAAAGTTCACTTTTTAAATTGGAAAATAAGTGCAATTCATCGAACTTGATAAAAAACAGTTGATATTCAACAAGTATATCTCTAAAAATTCACCACGATCTGTTTCATATCCTTGATAACGCGGAAAATATTATTCAAAGCAAACCAACTAGCAATTTGATATCAACATACGAGTTTTATCAGACCAAGTTGACAGAAATAGAATCGACTCATTTCCAAACACGACACGTACAGTTCAACAACAGAGCGAACTCAATTTATTGTCATTGTTGTCATAATGAATGTTATGGTTTGGATGGTGACCTTGAGCTTCATTAGTGAGCCTGAGGAAATGTGTGTTAATGATACACGTGATAGATCATGCAATTCATCTATTCTACTCTAAATATTCGATTGTATTCACTTTCATCTAAGCTCTAACTATAAGCTTCTGACTCCTAGCACAGTGTCTAGTAGATTGTGTAATAGCTCAACTATTTGGGACCCAGAGTACTGGAAAACTTGGCCCATCTCAAGCCAACTGATGAAAAAGCAGCAATTTCGGTGTCTCGATGAAAGTCAATAGAAAATTCAGCCTATCACGAGCTAACCAATACAGGAGTAGCCATTTATCGCCATGACAACAACCAATGAGAGTTGAGTAAAAAATTCAGTCTTTCACAAGCTAACCAATGAAAGAGCACCGATTTCGTCGTCAAGAAAACATCCAATAGAAGTTAAGAAGCAAGCGGTGCTGTGAAAATCTACTGAATGCCTGTTTTCTCAAGTCTTTCTGATGGAAAAGTTCTATGGAAATAAGCGATTCTGTTTACGTGTAAATATGCAGCTCATCAATCTGTCATTATGTAACTCCAATCATGAATTGAGATATTTTATTCGATTAAATTCATTCTTCAATCGAAGAATGTTGTATTGTATTGATGAGAATTTCTAGACTAACTTAAATTTATTGTCACGGCCAAAATATGTTCTATTATGGATATATTTAGAGAAGTAGTTCAAGTTACAAATAAGAGCGTAGGCCTACACTCGAGACACTGAACTACACGTCAATCAAATTTGATCTTCAATCACCGTTATCTGTCTGACAAGTGATCAGACGTCAACCTTGATTCTCATTTGTGCAACCGGAAGTTTTCATCAAAAATTCATATTTTAAAATTAAAATCTCAACTGAACACTTCCCAGAATGTGTTTGACCTCCATTTGTATTGTTTATCAAATCAGATTTCCTAAGAAAAATTTATAAGAGAACTGATTTTTGGGCGTTTTAAATACTAAGTTACTGTTGAATATCTTATTTGAGATTCTATTATATCAGTCTTTTGCTGTTATGTATCAGAAACGTAATTTACAGAGATAGAGATAGGTACTAATAAATGTAGTCCCACATAATGATTTTAATTGTACGAGTAATACATTGAAATTGTAATTCTACCTAGAAAAAAATTCCACTCTACTCTAAATTTGAACGACCTAGACCAACCAACCAACTCAAGTTCAAGTACGAGCAAATATTGATGAGAAGTAGAACCGAACTCATAAATTCTTCCATCGATTAGATAGGAACTCACAAGGAAACAGAACAAAATGCATGAGAAGTTTTGAGAAAAGAGCAATACCAGTTCTGGAAGCCTGGGCCAATCACGCAAGGGTAGAAAATGCTTCGATTGGGGTTGTTTACTCTTCACTTCAATGTCAAAACTGAACGAGACTGGGTCATGTGAACCAGATCATTCATATTTTTCCCTAGAATGGAGTGAAACGTGATAAAAACTGATAGGAAAATCGATGTTAGATGTAGGCCTAGTTTCAGGGATATTATGACCCAAATTTAGTTTGACCTGAGCCTGGACATGATTTCAAGCAGGCTTTTATCGAATACATTTTCAATGGAAAAACTTCATCATTTATCACCATTATTGTAATTTTTTTCTTGACTTCAACTTTCAATTCGGTAATTTATTAATCGATGAGCGAACCGAAATAATGAATTTAGCTTGTTCTTCTAGAACGATTCTGGTTTGATAATGAAAGAGCCTACAGTTTTAGGGGGGGGGTCAACTCTCAGAAAGAGATTTTTTATCTCAAAACTGCCAAATGATCCTGCCTCTACGTCTTCAGTAGTCACCCTTACAATTGAAATACCGAGAACACGTCACTTACGATAGTCACAATAAATGACTAGGAAATTTATTAAACGAGTACTTTGAGTGAAAAAGGGTGTTTCTCTGTTTTAGCCCCACCAGAAGGCTGAAAGCAATAATATTTTATTTGCATGTTAAACGTTCGTGACCGAATTCTCACTGAAGATGAACTGATAGTTCGTTTGTTAATAGCGTTATACTAGGAATAGCTGACTAAATACCACGAAAGCTTAGCATGATTTGGGTTGCACTCATAAAATTCGTAATAAATTTCACACCTTGCAGCTTAGCCACTCCCAAGCAACTATAAATTAAACTAATGTTTCTCACCGAAATCTAAGTCATTTTCCAATCCACAATTTCCACTGTCACCCTTCAATTGAAACAAATTAGAATAGGAAATACGCCGTTGAAACTTTTACTCGAATCTTTGTATTAGAACAGCATATTAAGAGAGTCTACGTTCTTCTGTTTCTGCAATTCATTATCAGTTGGTAGTAGCAATAAAGTAAGCAAGTGAATCTTGCATTGCGCCATACAAAATCATAAAACTGTTTGTTTGGGAGGCAAGTGTCAAGTACGTGGCTCATTATTATTCAGGGCTCCGTGAAAAGAGCTCAATTTATCTCCATTGAATGCAACAGACTACAGGGCATGAGTCATCAACCAGTACTGAACATAAAAAATTAAACTTGTTTCAAAAGATGCCTGCCTGCTTATACTGCCAGCTCATACTGTGTAAGATGTAAAATCTGAATACTTTATTCTTTCAAAATGATGAGGAAAGATATTAAAATATTATCAGTAATGTAGGCTATCCTTAGCTACACAGTAGTTATTTATTCATTCATAGTGAAAGTGTATAATACAGATGCATAATATTAAGTGGATTAATATTTTTCCCTCTACAGAATACATAAATTTAGTAGGTAGTATATAAGTGTATGATGGAAAATTGGGCTACTGATCAGCGAAAAAAAATTAAGTAGAGGTCATTTCAACTTGAAAATGACCTAAGTTATGGTCGAAACTAGACGTTGTAATATTTCAAATAATAAAGGGTACTACAAGTTTTCATATTGCTCTTATTAATTTGTGAAAGAGTAGCCCATTCAAGTGAAGTGTTTTCAAGTAGTGGTGCTGTAATTTTGAACATTTCCCCTAGTCATGCAAAATATTAATATTATAATGGAAAATTCTTGTAAAAAATGATAATGATTATGAAAAATTAGGCCAATTGATGAGGAAGGGGGAACAATCATTTGTAAACTTCCCATATGAAACTACTCATACAAAATATTCATTATCATAATGGACAAATTTTAACAATAAATAATGATTGTGTTTCAAAATGGAGGTCTGATTGACGGAATATATCTTAGAATTTGTGCAATATGTTTCGACATGAAACTCTACACCGAAGCCAGAGAAAATTTTTGAAGGACAGATCCAGCATACTGCATAGCACTGACAGGAACGAAATAGATCTCAAAAAGTAAATAGAGGAATAAGTGTAAGGTGAGACTGAAGGTCAAGCAATTTGAGATGATGGTTTAAACCAAATAGAGAGAATATGGAGAAGAAGATCGGTTCAATCCCCGAAATAGAAGTTGAATTAGAATTGAGAAAAAACAATATTAAGAAAGACTCAGGAAAGTATCAGCAGGGTACTTATTAATTTTTTCTTGTCTATCATGAGATTATTATTCTTGACTATTAATAATGCGTTTCTATCAAATATTTGTCAACTATTCAGTTTGTTTAATGTATCATTCTTGCTTAATATCAGAATTAGTCGAGTTACTGTCATTCTCATTGTGTTTTCATCGTGACAATAGACACTGTTATCTATTTAATGATGAATAGACAGTTTTCGTATAATAAATTCTTGAAGTATCATAAAACCGGTCGTCTTTACACGATTAGATGCTACCCACAGCCGATTAGTTATAAATATTCAGATTTAAATGCTAATGCACAAATTCGGAAGTATAATCTGGGCTTTAGACTAACTTGTTTATGTTAACGATCCCAAATCGAATGTATACAAATTCAAATAGTCCTCGGCTAGAAACTAAAATCGTTAATCAGTCTGTTCTTGTTATTTATTACCTTTGGAAATCAGTTGAGATTCCAATGCAAGTCTGACCTTCCTCTAGCCAGACGAGGCTAATTATATAAATGGACCTAAACAAAACTACTGTAGTTTTGTAGGAAACTATTCTGCTATTCTTGCTTTATCAGGAAGACTATGTAAAAAATACGATGGATGCTATCCTAGACTATGAATTCAAATACATAATTCATTACTTTAGAAGTATATTCTTTGCTTGGTATGTTTTAAAGATTCAACATTAACATTATCTTATAACGTGATTTAACTGATGGAATGGGAGAATCATTCGTATTGATTCAAAAAAAAGGAAACGAATAAATAATATTTTGTATTGGTTACAAGTTTTTGTTTGGTTGGATTTTCATATCTAGTAATGGATGTAACGAAGAATGAATAGTTTCCATGATTCATACGTGCATGGAAATACTAAATATATACAGGATACTATGTCCTTATATAATAATTATGTTTGTGAATGTATTTCAGGAGAATATAAGAGAATAGTTCTTAATGGGATGGATATAGTCTTGTATCAATCTTGCTATAATATATTTCAAGATGAACACTGTTAGTTTTTGATAGTTTCAATGACCTATATGACCTACAGCACTACAAAATTTACATTTTTATTCAAGAGTCTTCCGAAATACCTGTATCACCTTGTAATAGGACAAGGTTGTTGGAATAGTTGACACTTCTACATTTGAAATTTACATTTTTGATTGTAAACAAGTTGATCAATGATAATGATAAATCATAGATAGTTTTGCTAGCTACAGCAATAGTAGTATTCAACTATTTCAAATCACTTGGTGTGATATACGATCTGTGAAATGATAAGACTTGGTTAAGGGCCTACTAGAGTCAGTTGTTGGGAATATTATCCTAATCTGTTACAATGCCTCCTAATCTCAAAGATATTTCAATCTTCAATTATCATGGATGGTCTGCGATCTGCGATGATCATAAAAGATCAGACAATTCATGGCTTCCTTATTCAAACTTTTTAGAAACCCTGCTTCCTTGCATAACAATCTAAAACTCTAGCATAATAATAAGATTTAATTTATTTTACAAATTGTTATCAAATGACTTCAACAGTAGCTAATGAATCAATAAATTCATTGATCAACATGAACAGCTTAATTAACAAAATAACACTTGAATCAATCGAACCAATTCTTATATTGCTCCTTCATAGATTATATGCTGAAGTATTTAGAGCATGGAAGGGAATTCTACATTTTTATCAATCATGAATTAACTGAAACTCTATAATAATTAATTTCTCCCCATGAATTCTGTTATGTATTGAGTATTCTAGATTTTTTCGTTACCAACTATATTAAATTTTATATTACTTCTCCATACCTTTCTTATTTCTTTCTGTATTGCCGAACTATATCTATACTGAATTCTTTACCAATATTGTTCCACTATCAACTTCACACTTTCATTTCTCTTTGAACTTTGATTAACATAATTATCATATAATTTCCTCCCTAGCCGGTATTTTATATTTTTTTGTATATTTTGTTTCCTACTATTAATTTTTGCGATTGTATCTACTTTGAACTTTTCTAATATTCATTTTTATACTATATATTTGAACTCTATTCACATATTCATTTTTATTTTTACTTCTTCATATATCAAAATTGAATGAAAAATCATAACAGACACAAAATGAGTTGACAAGACCAGGATTGCTGCCAACATTTCCCTCCCTCTACTTACATGATCACCGATGATACAAAACTCAAATTTTGTACGAAAAGAGAAACACGGTATCCAAAAAGCACAAAAGGGGACCCGACAAGTATGTTTGATACGTAAGGAATACGTTATTATACGTAATGACTGTGATTTGATACTAAAAGAGTAGAACTCCGATATTGAACCTGTCTGTAGAACAGCGCACGGAACACTGACTACTCACTATTCAGGCTCAACAAACTTGAAGTTTGGTATGAGAGATTGGAAGCGGTAGTGTACCGATAACACTGTCTTCTCTCCTCACACTTCTTCTCCACTCTCTCACTCTCTCACACTTCTTCCTTTCCTCCTTCGTCTGTCGCTATCATCCTACTCATTCTTTCTCCTCATTGGTTGGTTCACTCTTCCATCCTCTCCTTCTACACTCGTGCTCACTATTGTCATGAATTTTGAGCGTCATCACAGATGAAATTTCGATGCTTTTCAATAATGATTACTCATTTAATCAATAATTAAAATAAAAAAACATAAAGATCATTGTATTGGAAAATCAAATGAAATTTTGATGCTTTTCAGTAGGTAAATTACTCATTGAGAGTAAATACTCATTTTTTATGATTGTCTTTGATTGAGATAATTTTATTGGAAAAATACTTTTAAAAGGCATGTTGCTTGTTAACATATCATCATTATCCATGTAGAATAATGATTGATTTTGAGATTGTGAATTTGGCTAATTCAATTATCCATGTGAACGTTATAGTCGAATTCAGAGAGAGGCTTTCTATAAATTTATATCTACAATCATTTTTTTTCGATTCCCAACACAAGTTTATTACCAATGCACAAGCACAAGCCTATGATGGATGTTGGCATAATCTTCAACAACAAAAAAGTAGAAAATCAGTGAAGTTGATGTGAAGCAATCAACAATTAGTAACCTGAATGATCTATCTGGGATTGCTAAACTAACCATGATTTCCTACCCAGAATTCTTCAAATCTTTGGAACAATTCTCAAATTCCCCAGTTTTCAGCATAGAAAATACTCCAATAATTGATTGGAAAAGAACGAAGAACAAGTGAATTGAACTATTCCAACTAACTAAAATGTAAATTTTGCATGATGTCTTTGCAATGAGCTCAAGGACATTTTAAAACAAAATCTTCAAAGTCTCAGTACAGTATTCCAAGTGAAATTCTCTAATTAGACTATTGAGAAACAATTCCAGAATTTCTTGTAACAGATAGTAATTACTAATCTTTGAACGGTGTGTCATTAGTATTTGAAGTCTAGAAGGTGTTTATCATTGATTTATGGGGTGTCAGCATTATTTGAAGGAGAAACTAGGATAATTGATTGGGTTGGAGGTGTCATTTGCTCGCCTTATCCTTCTCCTCCTCCTCTTTCTCCTTCTCTCCCTTAACTCCTTGTTTTTCTTCATCTCTTTATCCTCCAGTTCCTCCTCCTCCATTTTTCCCTCCTCCTTCTCCTTCTCCTCCTCCTCCTCCTAGTCCACCTCCTTCTCCTCCCTTTTTCTCCTTCTCCTTCTTCTCCTCCTTCTCCTCCTCTTTATTCTTCTTTTTCTCAATGTTTCTTTTACTTCTTCTTCCTTCTTTCTTTATTCTTCTTTTTCTTATTGTTTCTTTTACTTCTTCTTCCTCCAGCCATCCCTTTACGGTTCCATCTTTCAACATCGTTCCACCGCACAACATAAAAGCGACACCGGTCATTCCTAAATCATATGTAAATAAGTGAGTGAAAAATAATCATTGCCTTAGAAGGAAGCCAAGTCAGCCTTTGGTTGTCACTGCATCACCATTTTTGCTACGATTTCTTTCAAGTGTAAACATAAAATGACAATCACTAATGTTTCGTGGGTTTTATCGTTGTTCAGGTGTTGTCAATTGGAAGGAGAAAATGATGAGGGGGAAAAAAGAGAAGAGAATGACGATTGATAGGTCAGGGAAACTCACGTGTTTTGTATATTGAGTTTTCAACCATATTTAGCAGAATCGAAAACTGGTGATAAATGAATTTGGTAGGAAAAAGACGAAAGTGGAAAGGGAGGAAGGATTAATATGAGAAGTATGAAGGAAAAAGGAGAAGGAGGCGAAGTGGGAGAAGAGGAAGGAGAATAGGAAGAAGAAGGTATAGAGTTTCAGATTCATTCTACAAACTCAGTAGCATTGAAAACGACTGGTATGTCCACAAAATTATTCGTAAACATGATTACCCAATTAATTTATAAATTAATGGATTTGACAATGTTAACAAAACTATCCGTAAACTTCATCGGCTGATAATAATATATCTACGTGACTTCTATCATTCGATTACCGAATTATTCAAATATTAGTTTGAACGCAGTTTACACATCCAAGCGAAGAATTGGGTCACACAAAAATTAGAATGCGTGAATAGTTTATCAACTACTACTGACCAGCTTTGACGTCTCAAGAACTTCTCTGTTCTCTGTTCACCAATACTGGTGAAGATGGAGATTGTAATGATCAGCTGTGCTGAATCATGAGTTATGTTTTTTCTGGCTCTAAATTTTGTAAAATAACTCAAAAATTTTCCAATTAATGATGATTTGAGTGTGATATTTTTGTTTTTTATTCTGTTTTCAACCGTCAAAATTTAAAAATCTTAGTTTTCGTTGTTTTTGAGTGAAAATGGACTAAATTTTAGTAAAGTGAAATCATAACCCTATTTTGGACTTTTAAAGTGTTATCTAAATTTGGGAAAGAAATAGTACAAGGAGTATCCTTAGTTTTTCTCTCCCAATCAGTGCTTCTTTGTAAAAAAAATAAATAATATAAATAATAATATTGGAGAAGGAGAAGACAAGGAGAAGGAGGGAAGGTAATTTAGACAAAAGGAGGTGGAAAAAAAAGAAAGATGAGGGAAAGAACGTGATGGAGGGAACAACAATAATAATGCGAAAAAAGATAGTCTCAAAAGAAGGAGGAGGTGGAGAAGAAGAAGAAGAAGAAGAAGAGGAGTAGGAGGACGAGAAGGATGAGAAAAAGGAGGAGGAGGAGGAGGAGGAGAATGAGGAGAAGGAGTAGGAGGATGAATTCCATGCAATTCGGAAGTAAACGATTATGTTGTGATTTCTGATGTGTTCTGTTATTACTAGGTAGCTGCGTCTTATAGCAGCTAAGCGTGATAATTTTCGGGTCAGGGCGAAATAATTTTCGAGTGCGTAAATTGAAGTTTACGACGTGTGATAGTGATACGTCGTTCCTATGCGTGCTGCGTGCATGCCTGCATTTATTCTAATGTCGTTCATCAATTGACACGCACACTGGAAGGTCCTTTGATAATTTGACACTATAATATAACACAATAACAGGAAGCTAGTTGTGAGACATGTTATCCATGTTGATCATGATAAATGAGCTTTTAATTTGAAGACATGGTGGTGTCAGATTTCGTAAGTTGTAAAAAACTCAATCTAGTTCTTCTAGGTCTAGGTCTATCCTGTTCTATTTATATCACAAAAAGTGCGGTAGGGTCATAGCTATAGCAATTTGTAATTTATATGATGTGCCTTGAGAACTTATTTGATTCATTGACTGTGTTAAAGAATAACAATGAATACCAAATATCCAAAAATGCTAATAAAATAAATAGTTGTCAGCTGTTGTTGCTCCTTAGAAGCCAGGTTTAGAGATTGATAGGATTTTTGTAAACTTATAACTGAAGTGTTTTGATTTTAGCTACAGTATTGATAATGTTCTCAAAAAAGTAAAAACGTGAATATTTACTCAATTCGCACAAATAATATATTATCATGAATTATTATATGATGAGATCATTCAATAATATTTTAATATATCATATATTCATACGAAAGACCTGGATATCATTCATAACATGTTCAACATGGATGTTGTAATTAATCAAGTCACTATTTCAGTTTTAGAAGTCTATCAACTGAAAATGGTGCCTGTTCTCAAGCTCTAGTTAAATTATTTGAAATAATTCAATTTGAGCCGAAATAAGCCCCAAGGAAGCCTATTACTCTCACATTCTGTTCATGAACTGATGCAAAACAAGTAAAGTCTCGAGTTTTCAACATAAATCGAATAATATCAACCTAAAATCAATAAGATAGTCTAAAAGAACGATATAAATTGATGATGATGATGATGATAAAAGTAAACTGAAAGATTAGAAAAATATCAAACAACACTCAGTCATCAACCAATCAACATGAGAGGTCGGAAACAAATTATCATCAGCTCAAGTATTTGGGTTAAATACTAGGATTCAGCCCAATTTATTAGTGTCAACTAGAGTAGAATATTTCAGAAAATTGCATTGTCCCAGTTCTCCAACAATTTGGCTTCAAACGATTGAAAAATTTGACATCAAACACTTTAGAACAATTTGAAAGAGAGAGAGAGAGAGAGAGGAGAGAGAGAGAGAGAGAGAGAGAGAGAGAGAGAGAGAGAGAGAGAGAGAGAGAGAGAGAGAGATAAAAAAAATGCATTAATCTATCACTTATATACTAAAGTACTTCTTGATCTGCAAACAACTAAACTGCATACTGTCAAGATATCAGCGTGGGTTTCAATATAAATCTTTCTCTCTCACTCTCTCTTCCTCTCTCTCTCTCTCATCAGTTGGCGATCATGACCTGTTTCCATTGAAGTGCCCGACATAGAATGTCTGTCTGTCTTTCCATAAATGATGTGGAAACTCCTCAGGCTACAAAATGTTGTACAATACAGACAGACTACCGTCTTACTATTAAAACTAATAACCATCCCATTCATACATAACACGCATGCGCTTCAAGTGACCTCACCTGTAGCTATCAATTGATTTCAAAGATTGTTTAAATTTCATTGATCAGAAATTCGTTATCAGGACTTCCGTGTGGTAATACGTAGAGAAGATCTACAATGCAGGGTAGAAGAGATAGATTTCTGTTCTAATCAAGTCACCCTTTTAAAGGAATTACTGAGAGCACGTTACCATCAAATCTAAGCTATCGTCAACTGCTGAATCTAATATATCGTCAACTCCTTGGTTAGCCTTTTGCCAATATTATCTATCTAATATTATTATATCTATCCAATAATCTAATATCTAGAATAAAGCCAATAATTTACGAAATTAGGATTTTCGTTCAATAATAATTAGTCTAATATCTAATTGCAATCTGAATAAATACTTGACAATCAGTGGCGGATCCAGGATAGGCCAAAGGGGGGCTAGGCGTTGATGGGGGGGGGTTGAAAGCACCCGGGGGCATCCCCAGCAAGGCGGGGGGTTCGGGGAATTGTCAAATTTTATATGTAAAATGACACATTTTTAGTCCGTTTTTAACTCTACATTGACCAGAGGTTAGAGGCAAAAACTATGGTTTGACTCAAGAATATTGACCAAAAATGAATGGATTTTGAATCCATTAGGATGTTTTTGCATCAGCTTATCATATCTCACCCTTTGACTATAAGAATTTGAACGTTGAAAGCTACTACCTTTTTATTTCATGTACGGAAATACTTTCAGTACTGATATTACTTCTTGCAAATTATTTAGTTTTAAAAATAAAGCTGTATGTACATTTTTAGTTATTCTACCTTATAATGAGTTTCTATAATGCATTACTTATTATTCCTTACCGAACAAAACAAATCACCCATTTTATCTAGTGTAAATTGGATACCCAAGGGGGGGCTATAGCCCTCTTTGGATCCGCCACTGTTGACCATCATACACAACTTGAAGTATTCTCAAAAACTAACGCCAAAACAAAAAACTCTAAGGTTCAACTATACTTTTTCCAGAGTCTATGTTTTCAAAACGTAGGATTTGAGATGGAATTGAAATATCAAAATCTCAGATTATAGAATTTTAATATATAATGAAGGTTATAAAGGATATAATTATTCAACTAAGGTCTTTGCTGCCTTAAATGAGTTTTCAGAACTGCGCGTTTTCATTTCATTAGAATATGAATTCTGTTCAAATATCACACTTCATTATCTTGCACATGCACTCTCCTTGACATGAGAGATGCATTCTCATTAATTTTCACCTCTCAGCTACGTTTCGAATATTAATTAATGACCGTGAAACTGAAGAAACGTGATAAATATTCAAATTCTGAATTCTGCTCATCACTCTGAGATATCTCACTCGTTTGTGAGTTTTCCAAGTTGTAAGCTCATTTTTCAAAACAGTACAAAAAATACAACAACTTTTTCTTGGAATATCGAATTGCGACATGAGGAAAATTGCCAGTAGCGGAAAGTGAGATTATTTCCTCCGGTTATTTCCTTCTTCAATATAAATTAAAACACTCGAAGGAGATTCAGTTAGAAGAAGCTCTAATGAAATGATAAATGATGTTTGATGTTTGAATGAATTTCTTCTTAAGAATACCGATGCATGAGGAAACTTCGCAGTTACTTTAATTGAGATTATTTTCCAGGTTGTTTCCTTTTGCAATATATATAAGCAATGCCGGTGATAAAATGCTGGAATGGAAATGAAAGGAAATTTTCTCACAAGAGCATTAAAAAATCAAGTATCTCTGATTTTAAAACAACGAAGACTGTAGATTGAATATTAGTATCTTATTTGATGAATTTTCAAGTATAGCTTTGAACGAAATGTTATGAAGGATATAGTATTTATTATTCATTCATGTTTTCCTGCTATTTACTAACCATCATTAAATGTTTTTTGATAGTTTCCTCGAAAACCTCTCACTTTTCAAATCATATCAATCTGTGAACAATGATTTGCTAATAATTTGCTGATAGTGGAAAGCTTAATTTCAATGAAGTCTCCAGGCGATTTCTACTTTATTTATTTATCTTTTCATTGCAGAAAGCAATCAAGCCACTATTTCTGTTGTGCCAAATCCAACAGTCACCAATTTTGTAGCCCACGGATTCATTTTCAATTATAATTTTATTCATTGATTTCCATTTATTTTGGTGTACTGAATGTATTTTTGCCTCTGGATGTCTCAAATCACACCATTGTATCAATAGCAATCATATCAAATACATTTATAGCCTATAGATTTATCTAATCATGTTCTTTTCATTCCAGTCATTCCAATTTCCTCCTCATGGTTGATAGTGATTGCATTTTTTAATTACATATTCTTTTCATCCGATCAGTTTTTATTCTATTCCTTCTGTTCGGTTTGGTTTCCTTGTAGCATTGTCATTGTATGGGTGTTGCACATGCTTAGACCAGTAATTAGCAGTGGGATCCACTTCGAACTGTCAGCAATGATTCAATGAGGAGAGCTTCATGAGGAATGCTGCCAGTTCAAAGTGAATCGTATACTATATTATAACCTACGCATCACATTGTGAAGCTGATTCCTGTGACCATATCTCGGAGCAAGGCTGCCATTATCATTACTAAAAATCAGTTCAAGGTCATTGATAGCTATAGTAACTGTTTTCAGATGAGGAATCCACCCTACTAGAAAATTTCAATTACGCTCGCCCATTTTGTCACAATACTTTGTTTAGCAGCCTGACTCAATACTTTATTTAGCAATGCATGCTCCATTTCCAATCTCTCAGATACCCGAAGGAGTTTTCAATTTATTTAGCCGCTCCTACAATGAGAGTCAGTTATAATCGATACAATAACTCATTGTCATGTGGACACTTCAATCAATGCATGTAAAAGTAGATGTGAATGGTCATGAATGTAATGTATTAAGGTACGGTAATTGAAGAATAGAGAATAGAGTAACGAGGAGAACAATAGCCTTGTGATGATGCTCAAATTGTGTCAGACATTTAGAAAAATCCCTAATCTATACAATGATCACAAAATATTTCCATTATTGTTGATCAAAAATATGACAATCTATGTCAAAGCTGTTCGTTTAATATAGCTGTCCTTTCAGCTGTCAAAGCTGCCCTTTTCAATATTGAGATACGAAATTTAATTTTCTCTTTAAATACAATTATTGTTGATAATTAATGTGAAATTCATACACAATACAAAAATTCTTCACATTAGTTTCAGTTTCAATAAGATTAATTTACTAGTATTTGTAATATTGATGAAAAAGCCCTGGTTTTTGTGGGAATCGTGCATTTAAAAGCTTAAATGAAAGAACTAGAATGTGACACTGTAGGCCTACACTACCTGTGAAACAGTACTGTATTTCTGGAGACTGCAATTGTAAATATTTATGTTGAAATAAGGTATGTACTTGGATAAAAATCTAATGCGTTTGGAAAATCTAATGAATAATAATGATTCAAGTTTTGACAGAATAATTTTCAAATTGACCTCCAGACGAAATGCTCGATACAACTTAGCATATAGGTATGGTAGTCTCAAGGGAAAAATTATCATTCAGATCTAAGCTCTTGATAAAGGCAATCAATATCAATAATCTAATCTTAAACTCGTAGTTATTAAAACACTCAAAATAAATTACGTTAATGCCCCGTGAACTCAAAATTCATATAGTTTAAAAGCAGTAGGATTCCATTTCATATAACTGATTATCGGTAAAATAATATGTACGAGCATTCAATTTTCTGCTAAATTTAATTCTGAATGATAGAAAGAGACCGACTGAGCTTATAAAATGAGCATGAGACATGACCAATCAGCAGACAAAATTCTCAAACAGAACAGTAGCTCAATCAAGCATCCCACGACAAAAACATTTAATCTGATCACTAGTGAAGCTTGTAGATTATTGATTGGGACTTTTGGAAGTACAGTATTCTCTCTATATAATTAGAAATTTTATGCTCCAATTGATATTGTAAATTTTTATCAGGGGTTCTCTCAGCACATTTATTTCTGTTTCTATACAGTTAATTTAGTATGGTAATGAACATATCTATCGACGTCAACGAAGTTCTTGAATAATTGTTCTATAATTATTCGTAAAATTGACGAACGACAAAAACGATTTTTGCAAATTGAAATGATACTTGAATTCTGTTCAAACTGTAAACTTTGAATATACAAATTCATATTCTTCTATATAGTTCATTATCGAGCAATGGAATATATTATATCCCAACACATATCATCATAGTGGGTATCATAATAAGGATTAAGTTCATTATTAGCAACTTTTTTGTATGTATATTATAATAATAATTATGTAGATGTTTTGTAAATGAACTCCACTGGTTTCAATTTATCAGCAATCAGGGAAATTATTATTATTATTTTAAATTGATACTATGATACTATCAATATCAATGGAGTAATATCCCATAATAATGAATCCCAATAAACAATACATTGAATCTATTTTTAAATAAACACACAATGAATTAAGATCAGTGTTCGACTCACACCTACAGTGTAATGAACATATTAGATTATTCAGTTACACCTGCTATTTTGAACCTGAATATTCAAAGACATCTGAGATAACTCCATCTTTGGATGATTTACACCTGTAGCCTGACATTTTTCAATCACTGCATATTTTCAAGGTTGGAGGTAACGTTATGTAAATTATGTTTAATGTAGATTCCTAGTTGGCGGACTGATTTGGGAAGCAATCTAGTTTAATATTGGCAATAAAATTTCATTGTAATCCGATATGGTATGCCATAACAAAAAGGCGTGTAACTTAATTATCATGAATGAATGCTACTTAAAACATTATGCTACATCTACTTAATTCGCATTAGTGTAGTGAGTTATAGTGTAGTGCTGTGTAGGACTAATAAGCTTAATAACTTGTACATGTGCTTTATCCAAGAACAGGAATATCATATATTTTTGGCGGACTATTGTGCTATATTCGTACAATAGGAGTGCTGAATAATTATTAAGTTTAGAGTTGAAAAATGTAACTATTTCACTAAAAATATATAGGAAAAATTTGTATTTGCACATATTGAATTGATTCATCCATTCAGGATATGAATATTATTTATAATATGAGCATATAAATTATCATTAAATGAAAATCCTGATTACATGCTGTAAATTACCCCGAAGACTTCTGATTTACAGCATTTGATGAAGATTTTCGTTCAATAATAATTATTCATTAACTAGCATTTGAATAAATGCAATTTTGAATTTATTTCCATTTATCAGCATTTTATTTTACTGGTGGTAAGACTATTTATTTATTTCTCAAGAAAAATTGATCAAGATAGAGTAAGCCAATGTACCTAGAATGTATTCTAGGTTCCTTGGAGTAAGCTATTTTTAAAACCTTGTGACACATGATTTTCAATATTTTTATAAATACAGAATTGTTTTAGATGAAAAGGAAATAGACATTGTTTCTTCAATCTAATATTGTAAATTGAGTTTTACATTTTATATTGATCATGAATGATCTTAGGATTATTGCAAATTTCATTTGGATTCATTAGAGACAAATAATATTGAATTTTGTATTCTATTGACATCATAATTCAGCCTATTATCAGTTTTAATTTCATCTTACGATTATAATAATATTTATATAATATTTTGTGTTCCAACGATACCAAAACCAGGTCTACGTCCTGGAAATTCTTTTAGGGGGCTCAAAATCGAATCTTGGGGGGGACAGTCCAAAAGAAGGTTTTAGGGGGCTCGAAATCGAATCTTGGGGGGGGGGGAAGTCCAAAAAAAGGTTAAAGGTATGTAGGGGGCACCCCCGCCAATTGAGTGCCTATTTTTTTAAATAGTAGCCAATCTATTAATGTCGAATACATTTCGGTTTGGAGTTTGGAACTCACCGTGAATAATTTCAGTTAAATTATGATAATATAGTACAATGATATTATTGATATCCTACAATAATGTGAATGCAAATAATTATGAGAAGCAAGAATCAAGACACGAAGCGCGAGTCAAGACAGAAGTAGAACAGAAGCAGAGAAGTGAAATCAATGCAAGCGCTATCTGTTGAGTAAGGCTAGAACAACGTGAACACTTCTGAACGTTGCTAGCTTTGATAGTACAGTGACAGAAGAGTGGCAGACACATGTTTATAATCCTATACTATTAAACTAGCAACTTCTGTTTATATGTTTAGATGTTTGAATGTTTAGATGTTTGTATTTCACCGGATCTCGAAAACGGCTCTAACGATTCTCACGAAATTCAGAGCATAGTAGGTTTATAATATAAAGATTCGATTGCACTAGGTCTCATCCCTGGGAAAACTCGCTGAAGGACATTAAAGGGTAATTATTATTCATCCTTGGAAAAACAGCTGATAATAATTATTTCGTCGTCTGTTGGTGATGGAAGTGAGTAAGCGAGTTCATGTGTGTGGGACTGTGTCAAAATTATGATTCAGCTGTTGAACTTCTACTGTTAATCTACTGTCCTGACTAATATCCAGTGGATCCATATTTTTGAAATGGTCTTCTCTGATTTGGTTCACGTGAAGTTAATCAGGATTAACCGGCTTTTGTGCAACTGGGCCTTTGTGAGGGAAATTTTTGCATTCCTCTGGGAATTTATCTCAATTTACTGTGATTAGATAGAACATTTCTGTATGAATGTTATCTTCTTTCGTAATAAATTTTTTATGCTTTTGTACTCCAGATCGAAGCTCGGTCCCCGATATTAGACATAATTTTACCTTATAACAACATGCAATGATAATTTTCATTGTACATTCTGTATAATCTATGTGACTTTTGTATGTTCTGACTGAAGCGATTCAAGAGCCCGCCGTATTGATAAATATCATGAATTATATCACAGGACCTTATGTATCATATACAATCATTTTAGGAAAACTATTCTATATAATACATTTTTTCTATGCTATCATATTACAGAGCTCCGTGTTGTGATACTGTTTGATTTACACAGTAGGCTATATGTGTATGTGTGTAGTGTATGTGTTTGTGTAAGAGGCAGCCCTCAATATTATCAAATAATTTTTGAGATATTTCAAAGTGTATTAGAAAAATTCAACTACAGTAAAGTAATTTATTTTATAGCAGCCTCTTGAATAATGTGTTGTAGTTCATATTGTATTGAGATGAGTTCTGTATTCTCAAATTGTAGTGTAGGAGAGTTCAATACTAGATTTATCTAGTGTGAATATAAAAATGAGAAATATTTTTACCATTAACAGTTCCCACTCTATTTACTGTATCTACTCAAATTGGATCTTTCATTTGCCCCTGATACAAGGCTTAATTTGAACAATATATGATTATGGTATTTGATATTCGTTATGATTATCGTTTTAACCCCTTCTACTCTATGACCTAGCGCTTTCCTTCCTTGGAAAGGTTTTCTCTCAACTGAGTTCTTCCAAATTTATCAAATACCAAAGATCTACATTCATCGAAAGAATAAGGTAAGTGATAAAGCTCACCTTTTCCAGTATCTAGTTTTGCTTTCAAGTTATCTTACTTCAGATCCTGGAATGGCACTTTATCAACTTGAAACTCTCTTCTCTGTAATGCAGTTTTTCTCTAGACCACTTCCTATTCAATTCCTCAAACACGGATCTCGAACAACAATCTAGCGCTGTAGGGTTGTTATGTATCATTATCCAACCAAATATTATTCCTTCCAACTGATTCTAGTTCGCTTTCCACCTTCTTTCTTCAAATTGAGCTCCTTCTTATCCCTCCCTACAACTTCTTACATTTTTTAATTCTCAATTTTGTCACTTTCCCCGTATAAGTTCCTTTTTGTACAATGTCAAATCATTATTGTTCTACTGAAGAATGCACTATTTCCTTCTTCAATCATATTTTATATTATTTATCCATGATCATGATCAATTGATCATGAACTCATGACACTTTTGGGAATGTTTACTTACTATTCTACATTCTCCCACTATGATTTTCTCTCTAAAAAAATAAAATTTATCATTATCCTCCTAGAGAACGCTGCTTTTCTCCTTCCATTATGGTTTTCTTACTCAGCCATCCAATCATGGAAAAATGCATTACAGTTCCCAATTTAAACAAATTGCAACAATTCTAAATAATTGAAGTTACATCTCTTTACGTGATCTATATATTTCTCTTTATTCATAAAAATGAAGTATTTCTCATTTTATTCCATCTATGTTCCAATAATTATAATTGGAGGTTATATCTTCTTCTAGAAACTCACTTTAGTTATCCTTCTGTTATGAATCAAATATGGTGAAACCTTTCTCATTTTAATTCCTATTTACCTTTCCTCACGTTTTCCATGGATATTAGCCTTCTTTTTTTGCTTATCCTCTCTCTACATCGAATGATTTCCCTCGGTATATAATATCATGAGAAAAACACGTCTAAATCAATACGTATACAAACAAACTCTAATACTCTTCAGTTCACAAAATTATGAATAATACTTGAAATTATGAATAATCATTGAATTTTCGTAGAAACCAACATGAATAAATGTCTTTCACGGAAGTATTGACAATACATCTCATGTCTATTGAAGATACGACATTAATTTGTTTCTTAGTGAATAATATAAGAATCTACTCGTTTTTTGGGCACTGCTAAGTGGAATACATTTCACTCCTGATGAGGAGCTGCATCATCCTGTTACCAGAAAGTTATGAAATACATACAGCCCCGCAGTATCAAAACAGTTGGACACACTTATCTACGCTACTTTACTCTGAACTGAAATACGTCCCAATAAATGTTGAATCCAAGTTACAAATCTGTCCCGTTCACATTCGTAGCTTGGATTTAACATTGGGAGATTCAGCGTAGCGTAGCCGAGTTTGAAGAGACCCAATATTACTAAGAAATGAATCTCATATCTTCATTATCAAGTGTTTCGACATGGAAAACAATCTCGATACATTATTTTCTCCTAAACTCTCATTAAGTTTATCCATATGAAAAACAATATCGACTTATGTTTTTCTCCCAAATTCTCATTGAGTTTATCGATATGGGAAACAATGTCGACTTATTTTTTTTCTCTAAAATTCTAATCAAATTAATCGACATTGGAAACAATACCGACGTTATATCCGACCCATATTCTCATTGAGTTTATCGATATGGAAACCCATAACATAGAGTAGAGATACCGTTCAAGTATCTTGTAGTAATCTTTTATCTCTGAAAATATCAGTGTATTATTGTCTCCCAAATTCAAATTGAGTTTATCGATATGGGAAACAATATCGACGTATCATTTTCTCCCAAATTCTCATTGAGTTTATCCACATGGAGAACAATATCGACGTATCATTTTTCCTAAATTCTCATTGAGTTTATCGATATGGAGAACAATATCGACACATCATCTTCTTCCATTCTATTGTTAGTTGTAATTACACACGTTTTCTGTACTGTCTGTATCATTTTTGCGGAAATAAATATATTATTGTTAGCTTCTTGCAAATTTTGATTGAATTTAGATGTGGTTTGGTAACTGACCGGCTCTGAATATCTGCGTGCAGCCGTCGCAGCGGGATGCGAACTGCGTGTCGTAGCAGTTGCCGCAGTAGATCTTTTCGCCCTTGGAGCCGAACTGCTTGTCGACCAGCGACACCTGGCACTTGTTGCACAGGAAGCACGCCTCGTGCCAGTGCTTGTCCTTGTACGACAGATCCTGACAAATCAACACAATTCAATCATGATTATTCATGGCTTTGTAACATAGTTGCAGAATAGTACAATTACTGAATACCAGAGAAAAATAAGCCAGTTATACACACATTGATTTTTAGACGCACGACTTTTTGCCGTCCTCATGAGTTCTACCAGATTCAAAGAAACTTGGAAAACAAATTAATGATCACATCCTTATGTTTGTCAAGTTATGCTCAATCTAATAGAATTTATAATGACGGTGAAAATTCGTACGTCCAAGAATCAATTTGTGTGTAAATAGGATGAGATCTTAGTAGAAGATCCTCCCTCTATTATACTAGTAAGAATATCAGGAGATGAGAATCGAATATGATAAGGATAGAAACAAGCCATTTCCAGTAATTGGTTGCCTTGCATATATCATTCATCGACGTTTAAACGGAGATCGATAATTTAAACCCGAAATGTGGCACATTATAAGAAACTAGAAGGTAATCTGTGCTCTGCAGCTGGGAAATTTTGGTGTAGTAAAATACCGATCTCCTAACGTTCAGGAAACATAAAAAATGGAATAATATACAGCATATGGCTGTAGGTCTGTCCACAGCAGTTAACTGGCGGGATGGTTCTGAATATATCATAATAACTTAATATTATTTTTCCAAGTTTACTTTCTCCTCACCGATTTTGATCGGGGATGACCATGTGACTGGGGCTGGGGCAACTAACAAGAGATGACCGTCATAGAGCAATTTTGTACAATTAATAGATATAGTTGAGTTAATAAAACTCTCTTATTGGACAGCATGGTGAACTATAACTCCTCCAGTACTTCCAATATAAAGGCTCATTAATTTGATTCCAGAAGAAATTACGTGTTGAATCGAATCAATAATTTATCAGGACAAAATTATCAATCTTCAGTGAATAAAAACTTTCAACAATATGGAGTATCAAAATATTCACCATACATAAATGTAGCCATTTTATTGCTTATTGGCGGAGTATGAATGCTTCGCCCACAATGGACGTGTCTTATTTCGGCCAATAACAGACCTTCACTTTGAAGTGATCCGTGGTCTAGTGGATAGAGAGCTTGCGTAGCAGCCTAGAGATCCCAGGTTCTCAAACCCCGCTCATAGCCGAAAGGTTTTGAACAGGTTATCGGATGGGCATGTTAAATTTTCAGTCCCGGCTGAATTATGACAGTTGTAAGGCCCATTGATGGCTTAAATAATATATTCAGGCGAGGTGGAACTTGGTCCCCACCAATAAAAGCCATACCAATATTATTATTACTTTGACAGGTAAGAAAACTACCAATTATATGTCTCAATTCACAGTATACATCCTACTTGTGTTTTTGTTTCTTCCATGGTTCCAAATTTTCATTTAAATAACTCAATATTATATCGTTACGAGTGGTAATTAAGTGGAATATTTCCAATTAACTCATCAATTCAGGCCATCCTGATTCGAACTTTATAGCTTCCATGTTTTTTGGACTAAAATTTTATAGAAATTGTATACGTGAAATTCTAACCTTATCTTGGACTGTGTCATCACCCATAAATTTGGAAGAAAAATGGCACAAGGACTACCTTATTTTTTATCTACCAATTTTATTACATCAGTGTCATTTGTATCGTAAATAAAAAAAATAAAAAACTGTCCAATACTTGAAATTATAGTTCATCAGAAATAGAGCTTTTTGAATAATTCATTGATAATAGTGTGGAAACCAAGTCTAGAAACCAAAACCCAGTTTATTGTATCCTCTTAGAATAAGTGTCTGCGACAACTTCAAGCTTCAAGACTTTCGATTCAACAAAATTCTCTAAAATGTCATAGCTTTGTTGATTAAACAGTAACTTGGAAATTAAAAATTTGAACACTTCAAACAAAATTTCTTCATAAACTAAAACCCACCCACAATAATTTGACTCTCCATATCAGTTCCCTCACAATTTATTCCTACCAAAATATTCTGGCAACACTTCAAATGTACAATCTACTTTATTGAGACCATCTGTGCATTGTTTAGCTTCAAACTCTCATTCCATATGTCTGCTATATCGTGGAATTAAGTTCAAACTGTCAGCATTGGTTGAATGGGGAGCATTGATGCTATTCATAAGGAATGCTGACATTTCAAAGTGAATCCCACTTTGGAGCGGATGCATTTGGCAAATAGCACTGATAGATCTTTTCACTCGACGGCGAAATATTTAATGTGGCTAGAAGTCTATCAGAGAGCAGGCTGATCCAAAAATAGAAATGTTGCCACTTTTTTGGGTTTGAAGAGCTAACATTGGTCCATATTTTGATTTAAGATGTGGAATATTTATAAGTATGAGCTGATGCCTCTCACTTTTTTCTCCCATTTTTCCATTGTGCTATCCTCTTCTTACAGTGTTCTACCAAATCTTTTATCGATTGAAAAATCATTCGCTTATGATATGAGCACATAGTATTTAAGCAAATGATTTTTCAACCAATAAAATATTTTGTAGCTCACACTATTGCCTATCAACGAGTAATTGCGTATACCTCCTCTATTATTTATCTATAATAGGATAAGAGAAAGAATTGGCTTATACACGTACGGGATAGGAAGTTCACAAATGACGCATCATCACGCCTGAACTACAGGCCAGATTGACTTTAAATTGTGCATGTAGATTCTAAATTTACCAAGGATAGTTGAAGGCCTATTTAAAATTCTTCAAGATCTCAATAGGTCAAATTTTCAGTTTGTCAAGTTTCTAAATGGACCCTTGCGGAGGACGGGTTACCTGTTAGTCGCTAGTAGTCTACAAGGTAACATTCAGATATGATGATAAAATTCATGAAAATGTGTAACATTCCGAGTTTATAAGAAACGACTGGTTTATTCTAGTTTAAGCTGGGATGAAGCATATATCCCTTGAACCAACCTTAAACTATGACTTATTGGTCATGGGGACAATAGTGGCGTCCAGTAGACCACTAGAGTGGCGGCTACTAGAATTCTGTCTATTGCCCCTGTGAGTAGGGTTCGGACACTACTAATGTGCCTGTGTGATGGCATCTTGTTCCTTCTGATGGCTAAAAATATAGAGACAAGTATTGTCCCTATGTCAAGGGGCTTTTATGCCTAAGCCATAACAGTTTATGTAAACTACAGAGGAGAATAAATCCAAATGCTCTTTCAAACAAAGAGAACGGTCTTCAGTCTAAATCGTCAGCCAAACTGAAGGCCTATCTCTCCCGTGTGGACCAAACCTTGAGACGAACACACAAATAATAACCCATAAAAACAGAGTTAATATTTTTGACTTCAATATCTTGAGAATGGTCTTCAGTGTCATCCATTAGCTGGGCTGTTGGCTACAAATATAAATTTGTAGTCAAATGCTATTTCAGTGTTAATCCCATGTTTTGGTCCACTAGTCCGGCTTTCAGTCCAGCTGATAGATCAGACTGAAGTCCGAACTCTACATAAGGAGGAGCTCTTCATAAAACTGGATGGAGGTTGTGCATATAGAGTTCTGGGGATTGTTTATAGAGTTTTTTGGGATTTTTAGGTTAATTGCCATTTAATTCATTTGCTATTTGATTAGATGAATTTACCTTAGAATCGATGCCGATAGTCTTGTTGCACTGTTCGCAGGGGTTGGCGAAGACGGACTCGTAGCACTTGATGCAGTAGGGATGGTCATCCCGCAGCACGTAGCGTTGTCCCGTCAGCGATTCGTCGCACTGCCAGCAGCAGAAGTGACCGCTGTGCCAGTCCTTGTTCATCGCTTTCGTGTATTCGCCGCTGAAAATCAACTGTAAAACAGAGATGTTGATCAGAAATACGTATTGGAAGAGTTATTTGATTTGACATTGATCTAAAAGTCTTACGAAAACAAATATATCAGTTGGAAAATCGAGCAAAGTATGATTCGATTGAGAAACGATGAAATTATATTCAAAATTTAGATACACAATATATCAAGTGTGGAAATACTAAACAGGATAAAAGACAGTGAATAGGTAATGTATTGTCGAAAATAATCCCAAATACACATAAGAAGAGGGGTGTTGATTAAAAACGTCTAAAGAGGAGGAATTTTGGTTGGGCTGGATGTTTAAATTCAATGTACTAACAATTTGATGTGGAACAATGAATTATAAAGATATTTTAAATCATAGAATTATGATTCCTACAACTGGAAAATAACTGAATATGATTTTCGGATATAATCACTAAGATAATAAAATTATAAGATTTACTCGAAAATCATATAAGCCAACAACTGACAGGATTGTAATCAACAACCTCAATTTCTTTAATCAGCAAAACTGATTGAACAAAAAAAAAAAACAAACTTGATAGTAAGGGGAAAATATTCGTCAATCACCCAGCTTAAAGAGCATGCGCATTGCATTCTTGAACAGGGTTTTGTGTGCAATGTTGTGTTGATCCCCTGTTGGATGTTGGGGCAGATTGATTGATTAATTGATTACTTTATTCATGTAGATTACAATATATACTGGCTTATACACTTATATACAATAGCTTACAATACAGCAAAATTATAGATGAATTTACATAATATAGACTAAGAAAATAATTATTTAACTGCATATGATATGAAAAAAGCTATTGATAAAAGCTATACATAATATTGTTATGCATCTACATAAATTGGCGGAGCTTTGGACATATCAATGTCCATTCTTTGGAAAGAATATTCAAAATATCCTTCCCACTAACTCTCTACCAAATGGGAGAGTCTCCCTCTCTACCAGAGGGAGAGTCAACTAGCCCCTTCTCCATTACTGAAGCAGTATGTCAATGCCACGAAGCTGAGAGTTCTCTCTGCCTGGTGAATGCAAGTTCAAGGTTAAAAGCCGTTGACCTACTAAGCCAGGAGCTGTGTAGGCAACACGCATGTCACTATAGTCAGATTCACTATATACTGTCAGCATTCTTCATGTATAACATCTAGGCTTCTCATACAATCAATGTTGACAGTAGGTAATATTATTTAATATCATTGAAGCTAGCTATTTTATGAAAAAATGTCTTTAACTGATATTTTTCTTCTAATTTTAATTATTGAATTAAATTCTCTGGTGAAATTAATTATACTGTAAATTGAAGCCAAGAATGAAAGATCAACACAAACTTCTCCCTACAAAGCATCATATAATCATAGAGAAAATATAACAAAAGAAGATATTCCATGTTCAAGGTCGTTTATGTTTCAAACTTGGAGCCGATTTCTTGTAAACTCGAGCAGACTTCTGTCGGCTACTCTCTATTATTTTTGGTCGGGTGAGAGTGTAAGTACGGCACAGTATGAGAGACTACCAGCGACACATAGCTTCGTGAAAATCAACTATTATAGTGAAGTTCACGTTATAATTGCAGTGGAGAAAGATAGCAGAACAACGTTGCCGATCCTCTGTCTTGTCAATGCCTTCTATAGACGGTAGCTGATACAGGTTTATTGATGTAATATTAACTGTTCATTCTCGTTTGAAATTATCAATTATATTTTATTAAGCAAGAAAATATATTTTTCAATAATTTCATAAAGAATTTTCTCAATTAATATGAAATATTTTGTTAATTGATTATTAATTCTACATTGTTGAAAGACGATCTGGCAACAGAGCAAAGCAAGAAAGAAATAGCGCTATTCGCTTTCTTGAATGATAGACAAGGACAGCAATACCATTACTAATCAAACACTGCCATTATAACGTGGTCCTCACTATAGGGCAGTAGGCCTGAAGTTACAGTGAAATTTGGTACATAGACGCCCTTTACCAAAAGATATCTTCTTATGCTATCTTTTCTCTATGATATCACTCAATAATTTTAAATATGGAAGAATAACCTTCAACCCTTCGACAAACAATCCTACAAAATGAAGAGGTCAGGTAGAACACATTGGACAAAGAATCAAGTGGAGATAATAACAAAACCGTGTCTAAAACTAATATCATGAGGTGGACACGAAAATGCTGACGTGGTCAAGTTCTCAAATAGATTCCACCTCCCCCAATCCTAACCTCATTTCGCGAGAAAAACTTTGCATGCATAGCCCACGCGTTAAATATCACGTGACCAGAGGAGATTGTTGCGCGCGTTGTACAAACGTATGTTTGCAACTGATTACAGCCAGCTACCAATTTTCGCCAATGCTGGAGTGAGGTGAGGTTCGCTTCAAAGAGTCAGCATTGGTTGAATGGGATGCATTGATGATATCTATAAGGAATGATGTCAGTTTGAAGTGAATATCACTGGATCGCATCCGACAGATTTTGCACAGCCAATATTGGAACAGCCTTCAGAACATGCCGATCTCATTTAATTCAGTGAAATGTCACTGGGTTTGTAGGACGATTTGACACATTGCAAAGTTATTTACTTTTCAGCAACACAAATACAATTCAATTTTTTCTAACTAATCAATGATACAAAAAATGTCAAATCAAACACAACTGAACAGAGCATGACAGAAGTTTCTCGTCCTCCACATACAATGCATTAGAACTCAACGCTTCTAACTTGAGCCAACTTGAAACATAAATTTGAATTGAGTTGAGATGTTTTGTGAGGATGGCTAGCACTGCAATTTGTGCCTAGTTGAACTGTGTTCTATCATATCAAGTTTCTAGGCAAACTTAGTTTCTAGTTTTGTGATACTATGTACTGTGTTCTGATCTATCGTTTTCTGGGCAATGTGTTTGGTTGTTTTGATGTACGATTCAAGAATGTGATGATGTGAGGTACATGGTTTCAAAAGCTTTGTTTGCATAATTTCATTTCAATTTGAGTGGATGTATCAATATATTGGAATCAGTGCTGCGTTATTTGAAATTTGATTGTAAGGCGTATTTGATTTTATTGTATTTCGTATTCGTTTAAAAAATAATGATATTATTGTCTGTTTTGGATGTGGCGTTGTAATGTAATTTAATTGCACTTTTTGACATTGTAGCTTATGTAATATGGTGAGTTGTATTACAAGTATCTCAGGTTTTCTGCTATTTAATTGGATGTTCAGTTTTTAATCCCAGTAATATTTCATGATTCGTGTGTTATGAGTTAACGTGAATGATTTGAAATGTTGTGTTGATTCGCGATAATTGTGTATTGTGTTATATTGTATTGCCTTTGCAGTGTTCAATATTATTCATTTCAATCATATTTAGAGCACCAAGTTCAGTTTCTCGATTTATGCTCAGTTCTATGGTGTTAATGAATTTCAATCAATTTGAAATAAAAAAGCGGTAATCTGATTAGGTAGCTTGAACATCAACAATTACAGATGGAGATAAATTGGAAGTTGCATTCGTTCAAATGCTTATCAATGAAATTTATTTTTGGGATTTTCGTTTAATAATAGATCATCAACAATTAAGCGGTGTTCCAAACTTAACTCAAAACCTGGACTCAAATCAACAATTGACAAATTTGAATACTGTATTCAACTATTTAAAATTCAACCCTACACTTAGAATGAGTAGTTTTAGCTAATTTAGCTGATTCATTATTCTAATTCGAATTCGGCCAACTCTTTCAGAGCTCATGCTCTATAGCGAGATTCACTTTAAACCGTCTGCATCTCTTTCGAAAAATATCAATGTTTTCCATTCAAGCAATACTGACCAGGGCTCGTGATAGAATGATGGATTAGGCGAGGCCAAATTCCCTGAAGAAATTCAGGTTTATGGAGCAGACTGATAGATGTCCCATATATGTGTGCCACGCAAGTCATACGGGGAGTCAGTCCTATTATGTGGACACAACATGCAAAAGGTGCATCATATTAGCTAAATTGAATTGTGTTACGACTTTATGAGTTCGTGAGAGCTTATCGATGAGCTTGAAACCGAGATGTTCATGCCTGATACAATAGAATGCCACTCCCTTTCGAGTTGATATGTGAAGGAGGAACTTCTCCAATAAAAACTAATTACTTTAAATAAAGACTGTTGCTAATTTTGTTATTTCCTATGCAATTTATTTTTCAATTCTATCTATATTGGTTGTGTAAAAGTCATTTAAAGTACAGTAATACTACTAATTTAGTATTGATGCTAATAGTATTGTATATACCACAAAATCAATTACTGGTACAGTGTAAATCTATTAAAAATTATATCAATATTATTGTAATATTATATTTCCGTGGCAACATCTTCATGGAAACAGTGAATAGGGAAATACCATATCATGGATGAAGTAAGTGATACTGATTATATCGTATCATCGGTATAATATACTGAAAATATATAAATATTATTTATCACAGACTTGAATCACATCATGAGCATTTTCGAATAAGCTTTAATAATGAACTCTGGTGAATTGTGATCATTGACAAACAACTAGTTTCATTACAATAAGCTCAAAAATTATTACTCATAAATTATTAAATGGATACAAGTAGCTTGAATTGTCAATTCCAAGTGTATTTTTTGTACAGGACCATGGCTTCGTTACCACATACTTACACATACTACACCATATAGTACACTACATAAGTCGTCACATAAGCAAACTGAATCAGAATGGAATTGACAACATCCATAAGTATTCATATTATTATTATTGAACGGTTCTACAATATTTTTTTTATTGGTGATTCTTTGGAATATACATAGATTACTAGTATAAGCAAAAAAATCATCTTGATAATCTAAAGGTCTCTTCACATTCACATGGTCTTCTCTGAAATACGCCTTCGGAAGTTGTAGCCGTCCTATCTCCCAATATTGAAAGCAAAGCTTTGCCGATGTGAACGGAACAGATTCGAAGCTTGAATTTACCATTGGAAGATACGACGTATTTCGCTACTTTAGCGTAGCTGAGTGTGAAGAGACCCTTGAGAGTGGAACTGTTGTAAATTGTAATACAATCTTCCATGTAAGAAAAAATACATTACAATGATATAATATTGAGCAATATGCAAAGGAGACAATGATGAAATCGAATAGGGAGTAGAGTAGTTAGAATAAGGCTCAACTCACACTTACGCGAATCAAGTCGGGAAGAGACTGCGACTCTAGTCTCTTCTCGACGCAGCATGTCTTTTTCCAATGGTGAGTGACACTCAGACCAGTCGATTCTAGTCTCCGCGACGTCACCATTTGATACACATGCTGCGTCGAGAAGAGACTACAGTCGCAGTCTCTTCTCGACCTGAGTCGCGTAGGTGTGAGTTGAGCCTAAATCACAGACATTGATTATAAACAAATCTCAAATACATGCAATTTTGGAAAAACTACCAAATTGAAAGTGTGTATCAAGAGGAAAGACAGAAATCACAAATGGAGCTGCTTGTAAGTTTGAGCATGCAGTTGAATTTTAGTAAATATGAAACAAAGTGTAGAGTTAGTGTTAAAGGAATAGGAACATAACAAGTCAAGCAAAGCATTTTTCGAATAAACAATTCATGTTCTAATGAAAAATTTACCTTAAAATCAGTCGATTGTGCAGGATCAGGGGTGAGACAAATTTAAAGGGGGTTCAAAGAAAAAGTATATTGCTATAATTTTTTAAATTCATGATAGCCTTATACATTGAACCCAAAATTGAGATAATAAAATTCCCAGAAAAATGAAAAATTAAATGAATAGAAAATTCAATGCTAGATTTTCAAATCAATCCAAAACTAATCACAATTGAAAATATCATGATGGCTGCTAATTACAATGTAATTTCATAAGGAGAACAGAATGATCTAAATATTCTCGAATGCATGAGGTTCTTTTTTTTCAATCATCTAATCAAAAGGAAACAAAAATCTAGTTAAATTTTCAGTTTTGAGAAATAGTAAATACTTGAAAGAAATAGTAAATTGATCCAACATTCAAAATGTTATTTATTCAAAGGGAAATCCAAATTAATTTGACATCTATTCACACGGCTTTCTATAAGTTTCACAAGGCTATTTGTGATAAGTTTTATAAACTACAGGCACCAAAAAAGTAATACATTATGTACAATAGTGCATACCAGTAATGCAAGGTATTATGAATGAATCTTTGTACAGAATTAGTATCGATTTAAAATAATTAGGATTTTTCATAATATTCAACAGTATTTACACGGTTCTTCCTCTCCATCCTAATCATCCCTGTAGTGAAATTCACTTTGAACGGTAAGCATTTCATGATGAACTAACAATTGAACTAATTATGAAAATTAAAAATGCATCTCATTATATCTAAAGTTATTGACATTGGTCAAAATGACGCTTCATCACAATGTTGAGTATCAAATCAGTTTCAATCTAAAAATTCACAGAGTAGAGCTGACTTCGATAAAGAATTAACGTCGTATACTTAAGAAGATTTGAAATATCAAATTCAAGGTCAACGGAACAAGGTCAGAATTTTAATAATAATGCCTGTAAATGCAATTAATATCACTTGGCTAATTACAGTCGTCAAATACTGCAGGAAACTTCATCTTAAAAGAATATTTTGCCGAAGATTATTTGAATAATTTATTCAAGTATACGAGTCTACAGGAAAAAGATGAATGAGAGAGTATTTAAGTCAAGGTCATACGTTAATAGTGCACATTCATTCATTACATATTAAAACCATCGTTTTATCATATTTCTTCTATTCCAATCCTACATGTACGTTTCATGCTCCTACATGTTTCCACTCCCATATGAGATCGAATGTTCTTATTATTTTATCGAGAGATTCTTCCATTTGATTTCTACTCTTAACTAATGATACATTTCTCTCTCCACTAAGTATGTTTTGAGATATAAGCATCACTTCCGGGGATAAGAATTTCGACGGTATTATCTAGATTAGAGGCACGAGCCTAGGGCTCAAGAAGGCTTCATCATCAGAAAAAGAGCTTATTGATCAAATCACAAAGAAAGAAATGAGCTATTTCAACAAAAGTCCAATTTGAATAATCAGATGAATAATAAATAAAATATCGAGTGACCTGGCTGGCTCAGGTCAGATGTAAGAGATTTCAGGTAGCAACTGATCAATTTCAGGGCCTCTGACATGACTTAACGACTGCTTTTTAGGCAGCCGGGACCGACGACTTAACGTGTCCTTCCGAAATATATACATCAGATAAATTGTATCAATGTTCCAAATAGTGAATTTCAACTGAAATCCTCTACATGATGACTTTATAACATTACTAAAATCTTATTGTTCATTAAAATGATCAGAGGGCTGTATGAAAATTACAAAGCCCGAATTATACATGAGGGAAAACTCTTTAATCCCTTTGATATTGAAAGTGGTGTACGGCAAGGATGTATTCTGTCACCGACGCTTTTCTTGATTCTCATGGATTGGGTGATGAGAAAAATTTCAACTAGCAGGAGAGGATTGCAGTGGACCCCATTCACACATCTTGAGGACCTGGAGTTTGCGGATGATGTGTGCCTGATTTCTGAAAGTCACCAACACTCACAAGAGAAGACCTCACAAATTGAAGAAGTGGCAGATAGCATTGGACTGAAAATAAATGAGAAAAAGACTAAGGCTGGTGATGTTTGTAAATGGTGCAAATCAAAGAGCCATCATCCTTGGACAGGCAGTGCTAGAGAAAGTAGATAAATTCTGCTATTTAGGTAGTGTGGTAACTGAACTGGTGGGGCAGAGGAAGACATGAAAACACGAATAGGCAAGGCACAGCAAGATTTCAGTAGTCTGAACAAAGTGTGGCAGTCAAACCAGATTAGTCTGAAAAATAGAATAAGAATATACAACCCAAACATTAAGAGTGTTTTGCTGTATGGTAGTGGAACTTGGAAAATTTCAGAGAGCGCTACCAGGAAAATTCAAGTATTTGCCAATAAATGTTTTCGAAGGATTCTCCAGATATGGCGGCCCAATAGAATCTCCAATGCAGAACTGTGGGAGAAGACCAACCAAGAGCCCTGCACATAACCTGGATGGAGGCTTGCTGTTGATGCCCTATGTCCCACTAGGAACGAAGAGGATTAAGTGAGTAAGTAAAATCTTATATCAACCAGATTTGCTTATAATTTGCATGAAAATTCTATGGTTTGATTTTAATAAATCACTTTTTGTTAAATAGAATACGATACGATACTGTCGTACTTCAATTCCAATATTCTCCAAATTGGTAGGAGCATTACCATCATATTTTTTGGTAATTAGTCAAGTGAATATTAATATATTGGTGGTAGGATTTATTATAAGTACTAATTATTCTGACATTTTTAGTAATAAGTAGCTTGAAAAATATCTCATTTTGAAAACATGAAAATGATCTTGAACTAATAATAAGAGCTTAACATTGAATGATGATTCTAATGACTATTTTCAGTATAAGGTATACTAAAGTTGGATGACAGTTAGCCTACACGTCGTTTGCTGCGAAACATGTGAGAATCAATCTTTTATTAGAAATTTGATTTCAATTACCTACCAATTCAACCTACTCAAGTTGACTTCAATTTCATTCAAGATTATCAGTTTCAATTTGAGTATTTTTAGTTTCAAATCAGCTATCAATTTTCCATCTCACATTACAATATGAACTCAATTACAATAATAATTGTACTGTATTATCAGATTAAATATCAATTATACCTCTTCAAATTTCTCACAGATTTTTACCAGCTTGACCTTGCAGTTGAGTTAAAAGTGTTCATTGATTGGAGATACGTATTACCAGAGTACTATTATTTACTAATAAGTAATTGCTCCAAGTATTCAGTGCCTTCACAAGGTTATCAACCACTTGCAGTCATGAAATCAACACTCGACCATACACGAAAACGATATTTCGCGTTCAATTTTTACTGCCTTATATGGAGATAACAACGAGTTTTCGATTATCGGGTATCAACTGAATTATCGATATAGATATAATTGTTATCGAATTTGGTACCGATAGAGAATTCATAATCGGATTATCTTTTTCCCTGCAAAAATATTATACACAGATATTGAGCACTTTGAATTTATTAGCATCAGAATAGTCAGTGAAGAATATTGATACAAACAATTTTTCTAAAAATGTTCAGTAACTGGATTAATAAAGACAAAAAATTGCAGATTCCTGTGTGCTTACAATTAACTATGGAGATTTGATTTATCCATTTATTGTCGATAAATAAATGCGAGTAGATTCATCAAGACCTTCCCTGAATTTGCTCAAATCCCAATTCAAAATAACCAGTTTGTCATATTGTGAATTAATTCATCCAGAGACCTGTCATCATGATACAATAATATCAATGTTGCGGAATGGGAATTGATATATTGTTTCAAGTGACCAAGAAAGGTTATAAAAAAGTTTTGTGAAACAACGGAGGATCAAGTTATACAGAAGATTACTAACTAATCTTGATAAAACAAGCCACAATATATTCATTCAGTCCTTCTTCTCGTCCATGGAATGTTGTTGCAAGCTTCGAATTTTGTCCTCAATTTTCATCGAAATGATTCTCAATCATCCTTCGAGTGAAACCAAATTATCTAAAATCTTCAATTAAATATCGATCTTCAGAATCTAAAATTTCAGTCTTGGTTATGTATTATATATATGAGACTCAAGTTCTGAATTTATTTGAAGAAATGCGAATTGAGTAATATGGGTGCACTAATGGGCTAATTCGGCAATTTCATTTCAGAACTGTATTCTCAGTGTTTTCCAATTGATGTGAGCAACACTAACTTTATTCAATGGGCACCTTAGTAATGCATCTCCAATTCGAAAAAGGTATCCCTATCTATATTTCGTACTACTGTATTTCTCTCCTTCCAAACGCCGAGTACGTACTTGATAATCAAGTTTCCATTGATAAATTCGCAACAACATTATCGATCTGGAAACATCGATATTCCAAGTCGACATACTCAAAATTTAACGCCTTTTATGGTGAAAACAACGAGTGTTGAGACTAGGCCATCAATATCGATCCAACATTCGAATCTATGCAAACATTGGCACGACATATGGTGGATATTTTGCAACAAGTGCTGTATGCTTGAATTACGCCAAACCTTGCCTCTCTGTTGACCATAAGCGGCTAAGTGGCTTTTAACCGGTAAAGCGCCTTTTACTATTAGAGCGGCTGGCTAGCATTCCATGCAAAACTTGAATTTGAAAGAGTGGTTGATACCGTTCAAATGATTCATCGTGCATAGGAAATGAATAATTCATAAGGATCAACTTATTAGTAGAATCTCTGTTGAGATTGTGGAACTCAACTTTTTTAAAAGAAGAATAGGAAATCTTCAAAAAGCTTCCATTCATTTAAATCAATTTTCAACTACTAGTTAAAAGTTCAATGATTCTTCATTCTATAATCTTCCAATGACATTGACAAGTTGATATTATGTTTATCAGCTCGATGAGTTGGAATGAGTTGAAAATGTTGTTACTATCTCAACATGGGATCCTCAATTTTATTCAAGAATTTGAACGGGAAATAGTTGTTTGTACTACTGGAATGATGTATTATTTGTTCAAATGGTTCTCGTGTATATTAATAGATAATTCTTGTGGATTCTCTATATTTAGGATAAAGATTGATTGTAAGGGAAGAAGAGTAACTCCTTAAGGCCAGCTTTTCCAACTAATTACGAAAAGCTTTTATCACCTATCATTACAGATATGAGCTCAGAAATGATATGCTGGTGATTCAAAAACTAACTCAAAATATAGGCCCATCTCTCATCGTTATCATCTTCATCATCATCATCATCATCATCATCATCATCATCATCATCGTTATCACTGTCCGTTCATGACATGAGCATCATACTCAGATAATACTTGATAATGCACTGCCTAATATATCTATTTCAACTCAATTATCAGCAATTTAACTGAACAATAGTTTCAACTGGAAAAGCTAATCATTCTAAATTTGTAAAAATTTTTATATCAAAAAACAATCAGTAGCTAATAAAATAACAGCAATTATCAACTGCAACATCAAATCATACGTGAGACAAGCTCTCCCGAGATTCAAGCATTGTTTGAAAAATTAATACACCACTGAATTTTGAGGAAAACAATATATTGTGCAATGACTATTTTCAGATTTCCGGCTGACTGGTTCACGAGTACACAAATTAAACGTGGGACGAGACCTCTCCAGTTTTCAACATTGATTGAAAAATGGCAAATACACCGATTTATAAGGAAAATCATTGTGGAATTTCTATTTCGGGATCACTAGCTCACAAGTTCACGAATACACGAGTTCAAGAGCTTTTAACGCAGATGAATGCGGCTTTTGAGCTAGTTAATTGACGTGATATGCTATATCTCACAGACTCAGTTCAAACTGTCTGTATTCCTTGTAAATAACAAAATGCTTGAGATTCAAACAATGCTGACAATTTCTAATGAATCTCGATTTAGTGAGATCCACTTCATACTGTCAGCCTTCCTTATGAATAACATCGATGCTCCTCATTCAAACAATGCTGAAAGTTTAAAGTGAATCTCTCTCTGTCAGGAGATTTGAAATGAAGAGGTGTGAAGATGTCTCCTAACAGGAGGAGGCTTAGTCGAATGAAAACTGACAATGAATTTGCAGCAGAGCTCGTGGCCAATCGATTTCATCGTTAATAATAGTTGGTTGTTCTGATTTTCATGCCGCTGTCGTTGCTCAAATAATAAAGTTTTCGATCGACGCAACACGTGCTATCGTAAGATTCACTTCAAACTATCAGCATTGGTTAAATGAGAAGCGTTCATGATGAAAGGAATAAGGAAAACTGTCAGTTCAAAGTTGGTCTCACCATAGCTTGGTTTTTAACCTGCTGTCAACACGAATTGATTGATAGAATATGCTCTGCTCTTTGCTCTCACAAATTTGATAATTAATCATTTAGTTTGAAGCTCAATAGAATGTTTATTGACTAATACTAGAAGTACTAGTAATGTTCGAGTTATTTATTATTTGATTTTATAACCAAGTCTCTCCAACTTCACAAAATTATATGCTAATTTTAGATATTTTCATTGCTGATTTCTCAATACAATCAATCAATGCTGGGCTGAAATTTTGAAGAGAATCTCACTAGAGTCTGGTTTCACCTGCTCCCATCACGGCTTGATTTTTTGAGGATGATGCCTACATGAGCTCTAGGCTTGTGCGTGGGAAATGAGATGAGTGATGTTAAGAGATGGATGAACCCACAGTTAGGTGGGTTCCGAACAACCGAAATTGGTTCTCTCATTGGAATTATGCTCCAGCAAGAACTATAATTTATGATTCTGTTTCACGTTCAAATTTCTATGAGTCAATGTGTTCAAGTTACTTTATAACATCTTCAGTCCTTGAGGATTGGGTGAATTTTGAGGGATTCTTGTTGATTTATGTAAGCCTAGCAATCTATAGAAGTGTATGATGCTGTTGCTGTTTGAGTTCAATTCAAAAGTGTAATGTGATTAAATAATGGAACGTTCAATACTCAAATTATTATACCGGAATAAATCAATAATAATATGAATGGTGGAACATTAAAAATGTATAATAGTGGATTTATTGCAGTAACAATCGGAAAAGGAAATATAAATTCATTTCAGATGATGTTCACCTCGTACCTATTTATCTAAACTCTAACAAAATACAACAAGGAAATTAGAGATACAAATTTTGATTTTTAACTGGGAGATGAATAAGTTACCATCGGGCTTTTGGCCATTTAAAAATTGATTCATATCAATTTCTTACAGGGTGAATAAGGGTGAAGCATCATGTTTCAACAATGAACAGAATGAATTATAAACAAATTTCATTTTCACGGGAAACACTCGTTATTGAGAATATATCTTGAAATTAGTTAGAAATCGACTTATGAACAATAATGATCTTTAAAGCAAGTAACTTACTATATTCCACAGAAACCTTCCTGAAATATCTCCCATAAAATAAAATTATAATTGGAACCAAATGAACGAACGTGTTCCTATTTCCAGATTTAAATTAGGAAGTTGAAAAAGAAAAATTGAATTCCAGAGGGAAAAAGACTATGAATCGAACTATGAATCGAAAAAGACTATAAAACAACTAGAGCTAAATAAACACGTAATTGTTGAAAGATAACTTTCAATATGACTCGAACAAAACTTAAAATATCCTGAAGTACAATAACTGCGCCAAGTAAACTCTACAATCATCAGATGAAATGTTAATGGACAATGAAGAAATCAGCATTGATTCCAGAACTTACACTCTCAGCAATCTTTGAACATTATCGTATAATACCCAATGGAGAAATGATATTATAACTTGTATTTTTTCATATGAGTTCTAAAACCTCATTACACTAGAAGAGATACAGAAAATTGATTGCTGTCATGATATAGTGTTCAAATAGACAAATATACAATGTACCTTTATTCTCAGAGCCTCAGTTTTTCACCAGATAACTTTGTACATTCTAATTACACATCTAATGAATCTATCTAATCGATTTCTTCCTCAGAGTCCAGAATCACAGTACCTTACATCTCTCAAACACCTTAGAACGGTTCACCTACTCAAGCTCTATCAATGAAAGCCTCCTAGGAACATCAGTACAACTCCAAACAACTCATAACACTCCTGGATAACTGATGAATCTCCCAAGTCTCCACGCGACTTTCTAGGAATCTTATTTCTCTCCCAAACATCGCAGTACCTATTTTATTTATTTATTCAGCAATGCTTAAAACGCAATCATAGTGTTTGGAAACAAAAAATCAGGCAAAAAATCAGTTTTCGAGTTTCTTAAAAATTGATTATTGTGGAACTTGAAACCCTTAGGAATTTATATCAACTCTATCAACAACCCTTCTGGAATCATTGTCATTCCCAAATAGCTAATAACACTTTCTCAAGACCTCAAACATTCCAGCACTTCTCTAAAACTCAAAAACCTCCTGTATAACCTATTCCCAGTTCAGGAGCCTCACTATCTCCATGGATTCTTAATCAACTTACTCCTCTGCAACTTGAATACTCTCTCAAGAAACTCAATGCCCTCCTAGGACTCTAAATCCCTTTCTAGACACCCAATAAAACTCGCAGGACTCTCAATACACTCCCAGGATTCTAGAAACCCTCCTTGTCAGCTAATGAACCTCCAAAGACCCTCAATACACTCTCTGGACTCCTTCCTAAACAGCTATTGAGTTTCCCACGACCCTGAATAACCTCCCAGGACTCTAAAACCCTTCCTAGACACTTAATGAACCTTCCAGAACCCTAGAAACCCTCCCAGGACCCCCAGGAACCTACCCCTGATCCTGCACACCGTTCTCCGACACATGGTTCTCCTTGTTCATCTCAGTGATGGTCACCGTGGTGGTCTGCTGTCCATCTTGGTCCTGGACGCTCTCCCTCCTCTTGCTGCTGGTGCTCGTCTTCTTCACTTTGCGCACCTTTTTCTCGGTGGTAAACGTGGTCTGCTGTACCTCTACGTCGGCCATACTGTCGCACTTCGAGAGCTAATCTGAAGTCTTACTTGTAACAAGTCCGCGCCACTACTGAACTACTCAACTGACGCTCGGCGCAAACCGACGACGCTTCAAACCCCCCACCCACTCCCCTCGCCTGGCGGCCTTCCCCTACTTTCCTGAGCGTAAACTTCAGCCCTCACCCCCCTTTGGGGAAGCGTCCATTCACCCCTCCTCAGTGTCGCTTCAGCGTCGTGTGGAGTTTAACACCCACGATGTTTCTAGGCATTCTCTCTTACACTTTCATACTCTCTTTATTCATCTCTCATTTGCTTCAAAACTCTATTTTTCTCTTCTTCCTATACTATATCTTCGTTGATTACCTCTTATTCTCTCAAATTTCTTCTTATTTCTATCGTTTTCATGGACGATAATTCAGTCTTCTTATTGCCTGCAACGTTCCAAGTTATTTGGATTGTTTATGTAGGATTGTAATTAACATTGAAAAACGAATGACTTCTAATTATTCTTTTTTTTCTTCTTCTCAGTCACTTATTATCTATGTTTGCATATTCTACTACGTTCCAAATAAATTTTAGATTTTCCAGGTTTGAACGCTAAAATAGGGTATTTCAAGCTATTTCGTTGTACAATATCTGTTACTTTCTTGTATCCTGCTACACAATGCTCACTCCAAATATTATCATGATATTATCCTTTATCAAGTTGTTTTGTAATGTATAAATTATCAAGAGAGTATTATCATTCATCCCTTGTGAGAAATTCTCTAGATCATATCACACAAAAATAGACTGGCGCAATATCTAATCCCATTTTATTAGATTGAATCACTTCTTGACTGAAAATAATTATTTCCAGATGAAATTCCATCAACGGTAATACAGTAAAATATAAGCTTTGACCTCTTCAATAAAATGTTGAGTTCACATTTAGTTAAATTCTACCTTGATTGTTACAAATAATTCTGGTCATAGTACAAAGATAATTAGCTTGATTCACCTATATTTTCCCTCCGGCAAAGTCTTTCCTACTTTTCCCATTGTATTAAATTAATTTGTTGCATTATTAATAAACCCACTGTTTTCCCTCCTCTTCAACTTATTCTATTCCTACCATTCTCCTTCCTCAATCATCCTATACTCCATCCTTCTTCTCCTCCTCCTATTTTCCATTATCCTCTTCTCCTTCATTACATCCTCTTTCTCTTCGACAAATTTATCTCTCTCCATTTGACGTCAGCTCGACGTCTCTCTGTGACGAATGACCAATCCCCTTCCTCCTCTCTAATCCTCACCACCACACCTTGACCTTCTCCTCCAAAATCCAAATCCAGCGACTGGACCTAACAACGACGCCTGGGATTAGTTAAATACACTACGTCATCTCAAAATCTCTCCTTCTTTCTTCTCTTCTTCTTCCTCTTCTTCATCCTCTTCTTCCATTTCTGTTCTACCTCTCCCTTCTCTTCTCTCCAATGCCTCTCTGGATTTAGTCAGTGCTGTTCACAGCATACTGAAATTGTTCAATTTGTTAATAAATATCAAGATATCAGCGGTTATTTCAGGAGCTATCACGTCATTATGAAACGTTATGAGTATATTATCAGGTGTAGATCCAGCGTTCATGAGTGAATTATTGTTGAACATTGAATTGATTTGTTGTCAAATCATCATATAAGGCCTTTTTCTATTGAAATATAGGAGTTTCAATTAACATAATTTTTTACCTTTTTCTAAACAGTAAAGTTGGTCTATCATAATTCTTCAGTAATACTCTGCCAAATCCGATCAAGTTATGACAAGTAGTAGTTATTGAGCTCTATCTTCAACATAAATACCAATTTTCAAGTGAAATTTCTTGAGTGGATTCAACCTGAGTATGATCTTGCAGGGAACAAATAATAACTTGCTAGAGAATACAATAGCAACACCAAGCAGAAAGCAAGAATAGCTCCGACCAATCAAAAAGAAAATTCAGATTAAGACCACGCCTCGAAGATGGTATTATCTCTCTCCTCATTGGTCGACAGTCCGAAAAGAAGGCCTGAATACTACATAGGAGTAGTGAATGTTTTTTCTTCCCCTCTTTATACTCCTATTTTAACTTTTCCTACTCAATCTTAACAGTTCTATACTATTCTTTTTACTGATGATAGAAATACTGTATGAGAAAGTTATACGATACAGATTGAACAATCTAATATAATGAAAACACAAATTTAAAATTGTCAACCGCTTATTCTATCAAAAATAAAAGCTTGAAAGAATCTTTTCATCAATTGAAATTGATAGAAAATGGGTTTAAAAAATTCAAACTGCTGTAGTCTAGTTGTCTGTGGATTGATGGAAGTCGAAAGAATACTTAGCTACGAAGAAGGAAACAAAAAATATGTGAGTGAATGTTAAGAACGATGAATTCAGATGACGAACTGGACATCGAAGAGTACAATAAATTCATAGAAACACGAGGAACGCATATTCAGGATTATTATTCAATAACAGAACCTTCCAATATCGATCAATTTCCATGAGGAAACAGAATGGGTGACGGAATGAAGTCGAATGGCAAACGAGGATATATAGGCTTGATTGGTAATTTTAGAGAAAGGTTTCGAATACAAAATAACTAGACTAACATGCCTTTTTTCTTTAGGGCTACTTTTGAATATAAATAAAAATATAAATCTAAGTACCCTTTTTAAAACTATTCAGTCACAACATGTTTCGGCTATATGATGCCATTATTAAGTGATTGGAAAATAATAATTTTAAATGGGTACTTAGATTTATATTTTTTATTTAGATGAACATAGATGTTAAAAACAAATTAAGTTTTGATAAATCATTAATTGAAAGGTAAGGTCCATTGAATCAGATTTAGTGAAGGTGATATAATTTCCAATTCTCAAAAGAGAATTTCAAGATGATGTTCGCTACTACGTTGATCAATAATCATAATTCTCAATCACCACAATATCCATTTGAATATAAGAGAAAATTGTATTCCTTAATTTATTCTAATTGAACCATACATTGAACTGAAGACTCATCCGGAATGAATTGATTAGTTGTGAGAATATCGAGCTCATAAATTCTTAGGTTCACAATTTCAATAAAAAGTGATGTAGAAGAAGAACGATGAGTTATGTTGACGATTTCATATTGATGATATTTGAAAGTCACTACCAAATAATAGTTCAAGGTGATTCCTGAAATGCGTTCCTGAATAAAATGAATACATTGTATTTTGTCACTTCTAGAATAAATGGTGATCCCAATTAAGTAAAATATACGGTGATCAAAAATGCTATCCAATGTTAAAATATGCTCTAATTACCTCCAGTTAGCAGAATACTTTGATACAATAGCCAACTACCCATTCAAGAGCTATAGGCTACGCCAAAGTCTAGGTGCCAAAAAACAATGCTACTTAACGGTGGCAATTCATCTAATTATTATTTCGCCTACTAATTGGCCAGATTAGCAACACTTCTATTAGCTTTGACCACGGTCATGAACGCTAATTGAAGAAATAAATTGACAACACAAAAAATTGTCCGGTTAATTAACCCTCATTTTAAACTAACGATTAGCGTTCTGTTGGAAACTATATCAACACCAAAATAGCTACAGTTTTTCAAGGTTATGGAAATGGATTTCAGTGATGGGGCACTCAAAATCGTGTTCTATGCTCATATTTGGTTCAAAATATTTTCTATTGGCGATAAGAGGCTACTTTTACAAATTAACAATGAGAATTTTAATTTTTGGTTAATGCTGATTTTCGTTAAACGATATTGCACTATTGTTTCAAGAGTCTGTGATCTTTAATACCTCTCGATAAATAGTTATTCAGATTTTGAACTCTCCCAATGAATATCAAAAAATAATTTCGACTTCCATACAATCTTTGTGAATGCAGCGGAATTGACTAACAAAACAGTTTTTTCCATTCCATACTGAACTATAATATAATTATCATGTATTCCCAATGGAAACTTGTAGAATTTGTAAATGAATCAATCAATAATTTTATTATTAATGATGACACAACGATAATTGGATATAACTCGATTATTGGTAGAAAAGGGAGCATCTTTGAAATATCCACTCCAGTTAACTTCTGTAAATTTGGTTATATTTTGATTTTTGCTGGAAAGCTATTCCTGCATAGCTCTCTCAATTGATATTCATTCAAATAATGTAATGTATATCATCAAACCAAGAAATTGAACGTAGTGAAATTATCATTTTCTCTTAGCTTCTCTGACAATAGTAGATGAGCAGTGTCCTACAATTGAAACATCCATAACAATCTAGCCAGCAATCAGCAATAACAATACAAAATCATAATGGCCTACAATTTCCATTGAAATCCCCACCAGCATTCAGTTATTCCAATAACCCAGAGGGAGCAATAATAACAATAACACGATGACCCATGCCAATAACTGTTCAACTAAATTGTTATTCTGCCAAATAATTGTTTCTACGTCATAAATATCAATTATACCTATCAGTAGCCCATGAGGATAACACATTATTATCGTTTATAGTCAGAATGCATCACATGTTATTGTCTTGTTCCCGGTAAATTCCTTTCAGGCATTAATGGTTGGTAAATTCGATAAATTATTCAAGGTTGATCCATTCATTAACCTTGAACTTTAAATTCATGCCTCAACATCAATATAATTAGCCTTGAATCAGCTTTAATTCAATTATGAATATGGATATTCTCGGTTTTGAATTCAGATATTGTATTGTCCGATTCTCAGATCTGTTAATTGGAGCTATGAATTTTGGTGATGAATTTCAATTAGTGATCAAAGTAACATGGTTGATGACGTTAGTTAGGGAATATTGCGATGAAGCAATGAAGCTGGGGAGTTCCAATAGGACTTTTTGCGGATTATGTGTATTTCTCACAGAAAGTCGAGTATCATACGTAATGGTCATCTATTTGATAAACTTGGCTGTCTGATAAAAATTAAAATCACATAAAAGTTTAAGTTTGAATTCATTATTATTTTAAATTTGATTTATGAACGTATTTTACACAAAAATACTATACAGATCAAGACAGAAACTTAAATTTTGTAAATTGAATGTGGAATCGTCATTATGATCCTGAGAGAATTCAAATAACAGATTGAGCTGAACAGATGAAATTTGGTAATAAATGAAGGTTCCAAAGCAATTTGATGAATTCAAAATCTATTCCATGTCAATGTAATCTCGAAATCAAAATCCCATTCACAAACTCTCCCGTACTACTCAAATGCTACCAACCAATTCATAGTCGCAGCCGAAGTGAGATTCTCACATTTCCGTCATGATTAATCCCATCTCTCCACACACACCCACTAATCATCAAGTGTGTGGGAGCAGATAATTGATTGATAGGTGTTGATATCAATCGGAGAGACACACATTCTATTTTCATCGAGTTCAATTATTCGCCAATCGCTAACGCTAGCTCGAAAATTCAGCTGCAAATGAAATACAAGTTGATCTTCAGAAGTGATTTGCTAATTTTGGAACTAGAACTTGGTTTTGGTACTTGGTTGATTTTTTAACTTGGGTTTGATACATTTAAATTAATATCAGATAGATTTGGAAGTTTTGTCTTGTTTTTCATATGCCATTTTTGGAGAAGGCCTATCACCAACATAGAAGAAACTACCTGGAATCAATAATTCATTATTATTTCACAATAATATAATAATTTCCCATAACACGAACGTTTCCCCCGCAAGGAAGTCTTACTTCTTGAGAGAGTCTCCTCCGTAGTGTTGCCTTTAATTTCAATGCAAGTGCAGTAACGCCTTTAATTCCTATGAAAGGGCTTTCCAATTGCAAGGATACCTTCAACCGCAAGGAATCCTCAAATCTCAAGATAGCCTTTTATCGCAACGTAGGCCTACCCTTAGATTTTCAATCCGTTATCTTCAATTATAACGAAGCCTCCAATTTCAAGGCCTGCACAATTTCGAGAGAGTCCACAACCTCCAGGCAGCCTTCAATCTCAAAGACTCTTCCAATTACTGGAAAGTCCATAACCGTGAGTATCCTCTATCTCAAGACACCCTTCAAATGATAAAGATTCTCGAATTTCAAGAAAACCTACAATTTTGAAGGATCACAAGGGTTTCTTCAATCTCAAGGTAGCCTCCCAATGCAAGGTCAAAGTTCACCAAACCTCTCACTGAAATCACAGATACGTCCTCATGAAATCCAAAAATCACAAGAAAACCCCAAGTCCATGGACACCTTCAATTTCATAGAACCCTAAATCACAAGACACCCGAACTTGAAGACTAATTTAACTTGAGGGAAACCTTCAATCGCAAGACAATCGTCAACAACAAGATGTGAACCTTCAATTGAAGGTCAAAGTTCACCAGAGCCTCTCTCAAATCACAGACTCGTGCAAATCTTTTTCAAACTCGTGCGGTACACGATGTAATAACAATGGTGAGGTTCGCAAAGGGCTCAATTTGTAAATTGGAACTGAACACAGGAAGCCAGCAAAAAGGCCACTTCACACGGGCTGTCTATAGCAGCTGGGTGTGGTCAGTTTTAAGGCCCGCTCACACTATATTGAGATACACTTTCAGTCAGCATTGGTTGAATGAGTAGCATTGATGTTGTTTATGAGAAGTGCTGTCAGTTCAAAGTGATGTAATCTCACTGTAGCAGGCATCACGAATCCATATTGTATTTTTAGCGCTGATGAAAGGGTTGGGATGTCTAGCTGTCAGTTGGCTGGACAAGCTTGTCTGGGCGGTCTTAATTTTTGGACAAATATTTGCCACAGCCAGGATGAAACGATCTCGCTTGTATCCATAGTGAGATTCACATTAATGTGTCAGTATTGGTTGAATTGAAAGCATTGAAGCTATTCATGAGAAATACTGACCGTTTGAAGTGAATCTCACGATTTTTGAGATCACAACTTCTGTTAATGACAGAAAATGGTGGGGGGAAGGGGGTTTGTCGACGAAATGTCATTAAAGTTTGTTGGGAAATATTGTTTGGCGTCAATGAGATGTTATTGATTGTGAATGAGCGTCGAATTTGAGTGAAATTGAATGAGAGTTGATCTCTTTTTCAACTTCATTGACCCATTGCTTCATTCGAATAACTGCAGTTTGAACGTACTCACTATTCGTTTTCAATGTTGAAAGTGTCCGCAAATAAAACATGACTTGTCACCATACTGACACTCTAACCTCCTCACCACCACAATAACACAGGAGCACATAAATTAAAATTCTTCACTAATATGAAAAATTTTCTAAAAAAAAGGCTCTTCTATGAAAAATGGTTCCTTGAAGAAAGCTTTCTAAAAAATTGAAGATTCTTCACAAATATGGGAAATTTTCAAAAAAAAGTTTGAGCACCACTGACAAAAGCTTGAACAACAGCACTGTATTGGAATTTCAATAAAAAATTATTTTAACTCAATTAAAATGAAATCATAGTCGAAAGATTTTCACAGACAACAATGAATAATCTATATTTAAAATTTTTGGGCATTGAATCAAACAGATTCCGAGTAAAAGATTCGGTAGAATGACGTCAAACACTCAGCATTACTAATGCGTGCAAAATCAGTTTGAAAGCAGCCAGCAATAATTGAAAGAGATATCACCCCTCTCTCACGTTTACTTCATCTAAGTCTTCTTCTTACTATAGTCTTCTTTTCATTCTTCCTCTTCTCTTCGTTTTCGTCTATTTTCCAATGTCTCTGCCCTCTTCTCCTTATCACTCTCACAGTTTTTCTTCTCCTTTCCTTCTCTTGTTCTCATCAGCTGATTATCATTCAACAGCGGGGTTTCTTTTCTCTTTTATCTTTTATCTATTGTTCTATTTCTTCTCTATTCTTGTTCATCTCTCTCTCATTTCCCTCCGTTTCATTATCCACAGAGAGGAACAGGAGGGAGAGACAGGGAGACATCTCCTTTTTACTCCACTTCCGTTGTCTATGCCACTTCTTCACCTATCTGTTTTGTCTGTATCATTTCGTGTATTTCTCTTCAATATAGCCTCTCCGTCATGTCCTGTGTACTTCTTCTGTTTTATCCACCATCCTTCTTCTCTTTCTCCTTGATCACAGTCTTTTCCATTTATGTTTCTCTTTTTCTTCAATTCAGCTTCTGAACGATTTCATCATCCAATTATGTTCAGTCCGTATTAGAATCGAAATCGACGAATTCAGACTCTTACCGCTTTGCTTCAATTATTCAAAAGGAAGAAAAGGAGTTAGAGAGAATTTTATAAAGTAAGAATAATAAAGGAAATTGAGAAAGATAAGCAGTAGAAGCCAATGTGAATATTTAAGAAGCCTGCTAACCTCTTAGCAAGAATCAGTGCATTTAGGTCTGATAAGAGAAACTACATTTTCTTCAACGAGATAGCATCATTATTTCACAGCGCGTCAATGATCTTTAGATACTGGATCTCTGAAGATCTGAGGAAATGACAATAATTATCATTGTCATTTCTTACTAAAGAATGAACCAGTCTTCTTCTATCGGTTTTTCTTCGTTCACTTTCCATTCTTCTCGTCCCTCCCCTTCTCTTTCTTCCCCTTCTCCTTCCCTCTTCCTCATCCTCCACCACCTCTTTCTCCTCTTCCTTCATGATTTTCCTGTTCTCCTTTTTTCTTCTCTTTCTCCATCTCCTTTCCATCTCTAATCCTCCTTGTCACCTATCATTTTTTCCAACTTATCCTCCTCCATCTCCTTGTCTTTCTTGTCTTCTTTACTTGTCATTACTCTCCTGTTCTTCTTCTTCATCTCCTCCTCTTCTCCTTCTTGGTTATTCTCTTGTTGTTCTTCTAGCTTTCGTACTTTTCCTTGTTCTTGTTTTTTTTCTTCTTCTTCTTCTTCTTCTCCACGATTGACAATACAACATCATCTGCACTGGGAACAGAATGGATATTTTAAAGATTACAGTTGGCCTTCACAAAAGTTGGAAGATGTAACTGGATTGTTGCATCGTTAGGGAAATGAGGGCCTTGAGATAAGAATGGACAATTTTCATGCGTAATTAAGTAGGCTCACAAGTTCTTTACTGCTTTCTATTATTTTCGGCTGACATTGAGAGCTCCGCTTTCCTGGCTAACGCAATCTGTAACGGAAACTCAAACTGAGATTCGATAACAATACTGTTTGAAAATGGAATTCACACAGTACAAGAGATTTCTTAAAAATTGATTATCCCCATAAGTAGTGAATGATTAATAAATACTTCCAATTCACAGAATTTCATCCATTCCTCTCATTCAAATTAGTTGATACAAATCAGTTTATATATTATGTATTGAATAATTATATTGTTTCACAAAATAATGACATATTCTCAACAACACTATAACTAGTAGGCCTCTAGTGAAATATCATTAAATTTCGTGATACAAATATTTTCTTGGTTGAAGCATTCAACTTATCCTAGAAGATATAAATGAATCATTGTTCAGCCTCTAGTTCATATTATTATGTAGTTATTTTGATAGTTTACTCATTAATACTGGCTTTCCATGATAACTATTAAGAGGAAAAATAACTGACAAAAATATAAAGATTTTTTACTTTTCAACTTGGTTTTTTTTTATTCAACAATTATTTCAACTGTAAATTAATCAATTTTTCACCTGAACCTTCTTTTCGCCCTCTAAAAATCACATAATCATGTAAAGAACATTTTCAATCAGCATTCATGTAACTACAGTCTTCACTCCTGAAATAAAGAAGTGAACTCATAACAGAATTAAAACCTCCATAACAAAATTATCTCTTTCTCAGGACAATCCACTATCCCCCACCTCCCTACCCCACAACCCTCCATGACCAATCTAAATCCCTCAAGGACAATTCTTTTCCCCCTACCTCATTCACAGATCACGTGACCAAATTGATAATGCCATCCCTCCGCGACCCCGACCCAGCCGGCCCATAATGTTTCATTTCTTCCCTCTGATTGTCCAATGTCAATTCCCCAATTTATCTCGCAGCTTTTACTGGTTAAACTGGACGATGACCTCTTGCGACACTCAACAATTATATTGAATTACTTCTGTTACAATAGTAAGATTAACTTCATACTGACAGTATATTCCTACATATATCAGCAATGCTTTCTATTCAAACAATGTTGACAGTTTGAAGTGAAGTTTAAACACGTTGCTGGAGCACGTTGCTAGAAATAATTCTGCCATTTTATTAGTCGTAACCAACTGGTACTAGCATCAGGTATCATATCCCAATATTGTTTTGAGATTTAAGAATGATCTAAGCTTCATATTTGATAAGAACAATTCTACTCAAGTGGTTTACTTATGTAATAGATACAAAGTGATAGGATTTTTATAGTTTTTTATCGAATATTAGTATAATCCTTACCAATGTGTATTGGATAAGAAGAACATTTCAAATAGTTATTGATACTTATTGATTTATTATACTGAGTCTTTTTTATGATAATATAATACCGTTGAGTATTTGAAATGATCTCAAATTTCCAAATTATTACGTAATTCGGAAGTCAATCTTTCAATGATGTAATAGCCCAGTCAATAAAGGTTTTTTCGATCCGAAAATTAAATAAAAGCTGAATCTTCTACCATCGATAGAACCCTCCCAGAGGGTCATTCTCCCAAAAGTCCCAAGAAATCCCCTTGGAGCTTTCCCCCCTAGCACCCCTCAAAGTTGAAAAATGCAGGTAATCACGGAAAATCAATTATCTCTGTACCCATTGATCGGAAACAGCTCTATTATATGCTATTCGATTAGTTACACTATGGACTACAATATTAGTTTTATTCATTTTTTCAATAAAATTAACAGTTTTCTTGATAAATTAATATATATGTAAAAATTTAGGGGGTTTGCGATTTGATTTTTTTGTTTTCTTCGATTAACTTCGAAGCAAGTAGTTTTAAAGAAAAATGAGTCGAATAATTTATGTAGCCACATTCATTGCGAATCCATTTATGTATATTGTTATGTATTTGCGATTCAAGTTGACGCCGTGGAAGGGGAAACAGTCAACGCGGAACGGCGCGGCTGACTCTCTTAGCCATAGTAAACAGTAAACTGGAATTCAATTATCTCTGTAAACATTAATCGGGAAAAAATCTATCATATGCCATTCGATTCGTTAAACTAAGGACTACAATATTAGTCGAATTAATTTTCTCAATAAATCGAACAGTTTCCTTAATAAAATAATATAATGTAAAAATTTAGGGGTTTTTCGATTTGAATTTTTTGTTTTCTCTGATTAACTTCGAAGCAAGTAGTTTTAAAGAAAAATGAGACGAATAATTTATGTAGACACATTCATTGCGAATCCATTTATGTATATTGTTATGTATTTGCGATTCAAGTTGACGCTGTGGAAGGGGAAACAGCCGACGCGGCTGACTCCCTTCACCATAGTAAACAGAATAATACTGCTGTCTACATTGCATCTCATTTACAGTATGGCGCTCGAAACAATCAATTTTGTCTATTGTTTTGACATGCGCTGTATATAGATTTTCACTTTTCAATACTCTTAAAAAATATTACAATTTTCTTGATTTAACCATGCTCATGATAAAAATCAGGATTTCGTTGTTTTCTCACAGAATTTATTATATTAATTTGAAGTGTGCCTTCTCCATAGGAGTCAGAGGTAACACAATTTGATAACTCTAGTTTCAGATATTGATGTTTTTCATCAAAGTTTCATGATATATTTTGTGTCCGACTCCTTTATCTTATCCTTATTTTGTAAAAATTAAGATTCAAAATTTATTTTCAAGAACAAAAAAACAAAAAAATTTTCAAGCTGAAAGTAGATCAATTTGTTGCACATTCGGTTCAAATATTAACAAATGTTACCAAATATTATCACATATAGTGAGAGCGAATTATTCTGAAGCTTACTATTCTCACTGAACATGAAGAGGCAATACCAAGCCAGAATCGCAGTTCCGTTCAAATCATTATTATCAGAGCTTTCAAATTGATGCTATGTAACTATGGATGTTATCCCCATCTCACAATTTCCCCATTTATCCTTATCCTGATTCAGAATAAAGTAGTTGATCTCTATAATCACAGAAATCAATGTACAGTACCTATAATAAATAGTAAAAATAACAAAATTTCTAGTAATAATGCAACTTTTTCTAGGTATGAATTTCAAGGCTCATAAAATGACTTTTTCTCAATCACAGGCAGAAATTCCAACGATTATCATAATAGTAATTTAATGAAAATTGTTTATATTGTACATTGTTCGACGTAAGATAAGCTACATCTTTAAGGTAACCAACGTATTTAGGATTATCATGTTTATGAATGAAAGCGAGACTGTGATAGAAGATTGGTCAAACTGAAATATAAACATTATAAAGACAATCCATATTTCTGATCAACTATAATTATAAATGATAGTATCAAGCCGTAATGAATTGAGCAACTGAATTTCAAAGTTACTATCCACTGTTCAAATCGCACTGTGATTTCCTTTTACTTCCAAATGGATTGACTTGCCTCACTCTTCAACGTAACAATTATTGAAAAAAACCAGTGGAATGTGAACGTCATCCAAAAAGCATTTGAATTTCAATTTTCATTTATCATGAAATTCATAAAAAACTAATTCTTGAGAGAATAGTGATGAATTGCAAACAGTGCAAGTAACATTGATACAAAGAGATACAATGAAAGTCAACATCGATTAATTTGATATTGGACTTATCAAATTTATATTATTTATAAAGCTTATAAAATGTGGAACCAACATTTTAAATTTTCTCTACTGGAGCAAAACATCGATAGAAAATAAAGAAGAGCCCATCATAAGCACAATATACTTGTGTACTAGAATTCACTTGAACTAACTCATCACTTCAACCCTTCAATGATCACAATGAACTAGAATGGTATAAAAACCATGGAATTGATAATCAGGTACATTTTTCAAATAGCTTCACCCAACTAAATCTGTAAATAGATTCAATTTGAATGCTTCAAATAGAAAATGATCTATCCTTTTGGTGCCCTAATCAAAATCAATTTCAATCAACATTAATCGACATAAAGAAAAGCTTCTGCCAACCTTGTATAGTGAATGACAAGATGCGAGTGGAGGTGAAAAATCGATGTGTTAACAAAAATAATAGAAGATGATGAATCGTCTTTCAATTAATCTTATACGGTAGGGTACTTTGTGGTTGAATGTGAAACACTTTCATGATTTTCCTACCTTTTATGCATGCTTACTCTTCCTTAATTTGTATTTTTGCATGGCTTTCATCTTTAGAATCTACTGAATTTTCATATTGAACTGTCTAAATAATCTAGATTCAACTAGTAAGAACGGAAGATAAGCTACTTTACAGAGAGAATCATAGAAAGTTTCGACTCAACTATCCCAATGTATATTTTTTTTATGCCTCAGCCGTCATATATATTTGGCTCAACTGAAGGTATATTATCAACCTGGCTTGAAGAATATTAACTGTAGAAAACAGCTAAGACTGCACGCTATGATTTCTCAGGAAATTGCCACTGTTAACGCTATTGTAATCTATGATTTATCTCAGTTTTTGACAAAACTTATGATAAATTTTAGCATAGAATTATAATCATACACACATATTTTAAATATGTATTATATTATGTAATAGTATGAATATTTTATCGGTTGCAAACAATATATTTGTCTGTCATAGAATGCATGATTTAGCACATCTATAACAACAAAATGATTTTAGAGAATTTAGAGAATTAAAATGTGAAAAATTAGTTTCATCGCATGTCAAAACAATAGACAAAATTGATTGTTTCGAGCGCCATGGTGTGAATAAGATGCAACTTAGAAAGCAGTAGGCCTACTACTGTCGTATTTTACTGTTTATTATGGTGAAGAGAGTCAGCCACGCCATACCGCGTCGACTGTTTCCCATTCCACAGCGTCAAATTGAATCGCAAATACATAACAATATACAACAATGGATTTTCAATGAGAGTGGCTACATTAATTATTTGGCTCATTTTTCTTTAAAACTACTTGTTTCGAGGTTAATCGGAGAAAACAAAAAAATCAAATCACAAACCCCCTCAATTTTTATATATATATCATTTTATCAAGAAAACTGTTAATTTTATTGAAAAAATGAATATAACTAGTATTGTAGTCCATAATGTAACTAATTGAATGGCATATAATAGAACTGTTTCCGATCAATGGTTACAGAGATAATTGATTTCCCGTGTTTACCTGCATTTTTCATGTTTTAGGGGGTTGGGGCGGAAAGCTCCAAGGGGATTTTTTGGGACTTTTGGGAGAATGACCCTCTGGGAGGGTTCTATCGATGGTGGGAAATTCAGCTTTTATTTAATTTTCGGATCGAAACTGCTTTTTTGGACCTTCATTGACTGGGCTATAAGGAGTGATACTCCGATGAAATCTGTCACGATTATATCATTCATCAATGTAATTTATTCCATTAAACATGAAATTCATGAATCTACAATATTCAGACGAATCAATAAAAATCGATTAATTCCTCACAATGTATCATTCTTGTTGACTACAATCGTGCAAGCCAATTGAATTACTGTATTTCTGTATCTTCAGCAACACATGTTTCACAAATATGGAACCTGCACATGATAGAAATTTCATCAAGACTTCCAAACGACAGTTGAAGAAAGAAACCTCGACAATCACTCCAGCTCTCATCTGACTCTTTATCAACTCTCTCACACTTCTCTTCATCCTCTCTTTCTCTTTTCACCCACATTCTCCATTTTCACATTATCATGCTGTCTCTCATTATCTGTCTGTCCGTCGCTAGATTGGCGTTTTCAATTTCCTCTTCTACATTTTCCAACTGCGCTCAGACACCAGTCATCATTTCCAATGTTAGAATGACGTCATCAAATTGCATCTTTTCCAACGCTATCTCCACTTCTCAATGCATGTCATGTCAAATGTATGAGATGTATTTTCAGAATCGTACAGGATATATCTCAAGTTTCCAATTGACTTTTAACTCTATGTGAATTGAGAGGTGATGTGCTAGAAGCAATAGATTTTTGTACTCTACATTGGAGAACCTGTAAATCTGAATCAACTACAAGCAAATCAAGTGAATCTTCAATGTAAATATTTCCAAATATTTTGATCATTTTCAGATAGAAACATCCAAGTGCACACCGAAAATAGTCTACCAAATTCTACACCGCAACCCACTCATTCTGTTAGCACCGTTACCATGGTAAAGATTGCTCTTAAATAAAATTATTTGAAATACGGGTAGTCAAATATTGCTTATTTAAAATAGTAAGCCGAACAAAAATCTAGTTCTGTTTGTTACACAATTATAAATCATCAATAGCCTCAGGAGATGTTTATTTAAATTCAAACATCAGAAATTAACTCAAACATTTTGAACTTTTAATTCACCGCAACTATAATACACATATCAAGGAAATCAACCATCTCAGGCTGTATCAAGACAATCCTCGTTTCCGTTGATCCATATGAACTACAATAATTGGACATAAATATAAAGTAACCTATTGCGAACGATATCATCCCGTTTCCAATTAAGGACAAGATCTTGAAATGATCAGGAATAGAGATAGGATAGTTCACTGATTATTAGTGAACCGATCACGTGACTGTTATTAATAGTGCTGTGATAACATGAACAGAAGAGAGAGGATTGAGAGAGCAAGAGACACAGAGTAAGAGAGAGATGGAAAACAGAGAAAGCCAAGCATTAGCTTAGCAAGAAAGCTCCAGCTATAAGCCCACGCATCTAGCATATCACTCACCCTCTCCTTCTATTTATATGCACAGCATATCTATCTATATATTTGTTTATGGCACATATGTTTGAAGCTCTCCAGCCAAACATGGAGTTATATTTAGGTTGAAATCAGTGTCATTAATAGCCTGTCGCACACGAAACACTATTTTGTTGCACAAAGGCGGGGTCTGCTCCCTCTCAAACGATTTTTGAACCTATGACATGGAGAAGTCTGACACAATCAGGCTCATCAGGTTGATGAATATGGAACATAACTTAAATTGTAGAAAAATATAATCTGGTTGACATAGTTCTCAATGAGCAATATGGAGTCAATTGATTTTATACTGGTTATATTATGATGTGTGCTGAAAATATCCCTTTATTAAAATGTTCAGTGATATTATGAAGGAGATTTGACATAATAATTTTGAACTTCGAAGTCTCAATTTCCATCAACTTTGCCAGGTTACTTTCATTCAGTACACATTTTGTATTATCAATCGATTGATATCAAGTGAAAAGCATACATGGAGTTCTCATATTTGGAAATCATTTTCCCTTAGTCACTTGGATCGTTTTTCACATTAATTTGAGAAGAAAAGATGTTAATTTTGTGGAGAAGTGAGTGCCTAACAGTAGACTGTTCGTCGACAACTCTCAGACTGTCATTTCTTGAAATCCTAAAATACCAAACGGAAATCTGTGATGAATAAATTAGTTTTATGAAAATGTTATATTCGACGTTAAGTACCGCCTTAAGTTCCGCCCAAGATCAGCCGTTTTTGAACGTTTTTGCTGTGTTTTCTAAGTTTTTCTCAAAAACTAATCGACAGATCTTGTTAAAATGTCGTACATGAGTTCAGCAAGGATCTAGAATTTGATTCTTGAGAGTAATCAAAATCACGCCAAAGATAGACGGTTTTACTGCGTTTTCCCATTGTTCCCTAGCGTTTTTTCTGTATTTCCTCACATTTTGCAAGAACTATTTGTGAGAAAATGTTCAAATTTGGTACACAGGCTCAGCTGAAGTATAAAAATGTTGTATTGGGAGGGTCTTTGAATAACGCCCAAGTACAGCAGTTTTTGAGCGTTTTCTATGCCTTCTTCAGCACTAATAGATATTATCATGCTCAGATTTTGTACAGAAGTTCAGGAATTTTCTCTTGAGAGGACTTTAGAATTATATCAAAGATACGCCCAATATAGGCGCTTTCTCAACGTTTTCCAAGTGTTTGCCGCGTTTTTAGAGGTTTTTCATTGAGTTTTCAATGCATTTCTTAAGCAACTTCATACTTGAGAGGGTTGGATGTGGACGTTTGTAAAGTTTCCTGAATCGTTTCTGTTTCAAATTTATTAAATGAACTATTAGACTTAAATACAATAATTCACATAATATCCTAACCAATTCTCTTGTTGAGAAATAGCGAACATTTATTAATTCTGATAAAAATAATGATTTTTACAACCCTGCACTACATAATTGAAAAAAAACTGGTGATTGAATTGAGCCTGAAAGTCTCTTTCGACTTTTTGACGGAAGGAAGAAAGCTGAAATGCTGAAAGCTGATCATATTTCTGGATGATTCAGCCGGTGGTTGAGGGGCGGAACCCCCTGGCTAGACGGATAAGACGAGCGAAGCGAGCCTGCTGGCTAGGCCTTACATAAATAAATCCATAGTTCGTGATAATATGGTTCATTTTGAGTCCAAGCCACCAGCTGATTAAATTCAGTTTAAGCTTTGACCTTAATATTAGTAGCTTAATTCTGCCATAATTATGTAGCCTGAAACTCGCTCGAGCTCTGACTTCCAAAAGTTTGAAAAATTCATTGAAATCAGATTCGAAATCTGAGATCAAGAACAGACCGATTTCCATAATATTCGTCCGACGTCCCTCAGAGCTCAGACATGCCATCCACAAGTCAGAAAGTGATCAGAAATCGATACCTCTCACCTCTCAAGTCACTCATGACATAACCAACTTCGACAATGTTATATTCTGTCGAGAGTTACATAAAATCGACCCGCTTCAAGGTTGTCAAGGAAGCTCCTCACTCACTACAGACCAACTAAACTCAACTTGCAACAACAGCTGCCGAAACTGTGCAACAACCAACAACAACTTAGTTGTTTTCACTCATGCAACTTGCGACTTGAATCATTGTTTGTGTCCTGTGTGTGATACCTTCAATTACGTCATAGGGTGCCCAACTTTTGTCAACTATGATGAGATTCACGTAGAACTGCCTGCATCCCTAATGAATAACATCAATACTTGCCATTTAGTCAGTGCTGACACTTTAAAGTAGATCTCTCTATAGTGAGATTTCCGTCATAGTATGAGTTTCGCCGCAACACAGAGAAGAGGTGTTGTCATTGACAACCTCATCAGGTGGTCAATGATTTCTTCTTCTTCTTCTTTTTCTCTTTCTTCCTTCTTCTCCTCCGCCTTCTTCTTCTTCTCCGCAACACAAAGCACAAAGGATAGTAAACTTCAGCTTTAGCTTCTCAAAGAGCCAGACAGTTATCCATATTCTACCATATGATAGAATGGATACAACTGATATGATAAATGGTATCATATTCTACAAATGATACAGAGTCTAGTACAAGGTATCCATTATTGTAGTTCCATTAATGCAATATACAACTCATTTCACCTTCAATATTGCTCGAAATTGAGGTTTCACGCAATATAAATTTGAAGCTGGGTAAGTTAAAACCCAACTTACGATTGTGGAAAAGACCGGAATATTACTTGAAATGATTTAATAATGTGGAATTAAAGTTTAAAAAAATTGATAATACAAACATTTTTCATGATTAATTATAAAACATTATAATTACAAACCGGTTGAAGAGGAATGTCATAACTGTATAGACCATTGCATTCCAATTCATATTATTCTCTCATTTTCACTAGAATATGTATAATATTTAAACGCTACAAGTACAAAATTTTGGATGTGAAATGGATGTGTATCACATCACATTTCTCATGTTTGTTCTTAGGTCCAAGTTGTAGAATGGCATACAATGTTATCCTAAATTTGACAATCTGAAAAACTTGCATTTGTAATATTCTGTCTAGGAGGACAAGTATGATTCTTTACATACAATTAACTCATTCTAAATAGAAAATGTTTAATGATTCACGAACATAGTAAGTGAATTAGCTTTATTACTTCATTAGAATATAGTACCATGTTTGGTCGTTAAAGTGGCAATAATAAGGTGTAGGCTGGAATAACAGAAGGAACAAGGAATGCAAGGAAAGAGTAATTTGAGAATATTAGGAGTATATTTCAGAGTTCTATAAGCTTCAAAACTTTGCAGGACACCGCTTTACACACTTCCAACAAACTTAATCTATTTATAAAAGTTGGATCCTTTCTAGTAAACACAGCCTGCTCAGTTTAAAAGAGTGCAACAGCGCTGCAGCTGTAAACGCTGTGATGATGTTTCATGAGTCAAACTCACGAGTTATTGCACATTTTAGTGCCGAGAGTATGATTTAGTAAAGTTTAAAGAGTGAATCTGTCAACTCAAATATCTTTAAACTACAGTACTGTTTAAAACTTTTATTCTAAACAAGCCAGAATAATTCCTGTTAGATTCTGTCAGAGATCAGAGTCTTAACTACCAATATATTCATTTCTTAGAAGCTAAAATCCGACTTTCGGCAAAGATTGAGCAATTCAATACTTCAGTTCAAGAAGCCTACAAGTTGAAATAGAAACATCGAAAAGTCTCATTATCTTTAGAACAGAAACAAACTTGTTCGAAAGCCATTGAATTATACTATCATTCAACCATCTAAAATATTCCATATTGTAGCCATGTCGCATATCCATAGAAGCTCAAAATGTACAAACCCAAAATCTACAATTCCAAACAAAAACAATTCAACGAACACGTTTAAAAATTACAAAATTCACATTCCAATCCAGGTTTGCCACATAGCTGTATCATTGCTGATTATTGGCTGTATCATTGGAACAACAGATTTTTCACAAGAAAATTTCATTAGTGTGCAGGTACTGGGTCCTCTTTTCGTAATAACATTCCACCTAATATAAATTTCCCTTACCCTGGAATTTTCATCGACAACGCTGATAGCATTATGGAAAACAGAATCCTCCTCTTCATCACTTCCATTCCGACTCGAAGATGCACCCTGTTGTGATGTCACTTTATGGCAAGATTGAACCACATTTTGCTTAGTTTTTTCACAATTGCCGATCACAACTTCATTATTCTTCAACTGGCACTCTGGATCTAGTCCTTCCTGTCTCACCTTAGCCGAACACAAGTACACTGTGTTATCCTTGTTCAGTTTTGAAGATTTACTCGAATTAGGTGCAGAACTACCTTGAGTATTCCTTGATTTTTCTACAAGAGATGGTTTTTCTGAAGTCTTCTGTGATGAGGGACTAGCTCCTCTCAAAAACTCACTGGAAACTTGAGAGTCATCATCAGGAGGGAGACACAGGGAATAAAACTCATCATCACCAATTGTGGCTGCAGTATCATCACTCCCCAAAGAAGCGGTTTCTGATTCTTTGTCCTCCTCATCAGAAACCTGATTTTGTTCTCCAGACTTTTGATCATTCATGTCTTCATGATTTAAGGCGTCAACAACCATAACTTTTTGATGAAGGGAAGGCTGCTCTATGTCTTCCTCCATTTTTTTTGTAGGAAGCTTAGCAACCTCTCTATCAACTATTAGCTTCACACTTGAATGACAAACATCCCCATCCTTGTTCACGTGGGGTTCTTCAGGTTTGAATTTCCCTTGTGGCTTGATTGTATCATTCTCTTGTTTTTTCAGGTCCACTTTTGGACTTGAGTGATTTTCGAAGCTGATTTCAGATTTGGTTTGAGAACTTGAATCAATATTAGATCCAGTCAATGTTTCTTGATCAATTTGATGGTATTCGAAACACGATGTGGAATTACTTGTAGGATCAATTTCTGATGTTTCCCTAACCTCATTTTTATCAATCGCTGCTGCTTCTTGTCTTTTCTCTTGTTTATTTCTTGAATAATTTCCATTATTTGTAGCCTGAACCTCCAGGGAATTGTTTTCTCCAACACTATATTCCACATCTATTGTTGCACCTTCAATTATTCCAGTTTTTGATTGTCCTCTACTGTCTTCTTTAGATTCTTCTCTACTCTCTCCTTCAAATACTTCGTCCTCTTCATCACATACTTCCTCAATAACAGCTGCCCTATCATCTTCTACAATTGTTTCATTCTTTCTCTTTGCACATTCTTCGTCCAGCCGTTCGTCGCAGGATTCCACTATGACATCCTCACAGATGCTCTCTCGTTTCAAACTCGTTCGTTTCAGAATTCGGGCTTCGTTTTCGTCGATATCCTCAGGCCATGCAATATCAACGGACAATCGAGGTGGTGGTGAAAAAGTGCCCAAAAATGACTCTTTTTCAGCTTTTTTCAAACAATCGGCTATTTTCTGTTGCTGCTCTAAGACTGCTGCTCGTTGTTGAATTTTTCTTGTAAATGTAATTGCCTTTTTGTATCCAATATAAATCATGAGTACTGTCAAAACAAATTGTTCGATCAACTCCATTTTGATTTTTGGTGAACTTACTTCGATACCTTCTCAATTTAGAAATTGAATTTTTTGAAGTGTAGCGTGAATGTATCTGATGTTTGTATTGACGGAAAAAATTGCGTTCCAGCATTAGCTTCTCTTCGATCTCCTGAAATGTTAAACATTCAGCCTATTTGTTTCATAAATCTCAGTTCTTGCTCAGTCTTGTTTTTTCAGTTATTCAGCTATAGCCTAGGGATTATTGGAAAAGTCCTGGAATAAATTTGATTACTTTTGTAAAATATTATTGTAAGTTCTGTAAATAAAATGAATAGGCTGCACATATCATCACTTCTGAAAAGTTAAGGTCATTGAGCACTGAACTCATCATAATTATCGAACTTGATGACTTATTGCTCAAAAATGTGCTCTTATTCCACAAATAAAAATTGAAATTCCGTTCATCGATTTTGTTATTCCACTTTAGTTAGGCCTAAGCACCATCCGATTACCCAATCTTAAGTTTTTTATAATCTGACGTTAGTTACCGGTATGTTAACTATAATCAACGTTGAAATCGTTCAAAGATCATTTAAGTCTTTTTTAAGAAAATTTTCGTTCATGGAGACTCAATTTAGGTGAATTTATAGCCTTACAATAGTTTCCGTTTTTTGAGGAATCATACAAAGTCTCCAACAAAGAACAAGACAAATCGCACCTTAATTGATCTTTTTTGTGACATTTAAAAAAATTAAAAATTAATGAATGAAAAATAAATTATTTGCTATTCCAAATTCTTATGATATGAGATGGACGAATGAATCATTTGAAACTCATTATGACTGAACTGATTTATTTATAGCCTACATGTCAAAGTTTATTCACATAAGAAATGAAGATGGTCATAAAGTGTTGAGTTATAATAATTCAGTGTCAGTAGAATATTATGGATTATTTGGCATTCCACAAGTTCATCTCCAACTCCACTTTATTTTGATAAACAATATTTTAATGTATTTGAAGCAGTTTCTCATTCTCACTTATCTTCTTCAATATTTCTATTTTTATTTGAGAATTGAATTACAGTGGTATCAATTTCAATCTACATCAGGAAAGCATTTACAATTGGAAATATCCATCATTTATTAATACTCAACGGAATACTAAAAATCTTGGTTGACTGAATCATCGAAGTTGAACGCTTAATTTTCTCAATTTTCTATTTCTGCACTGGGGATTTCAGACTGCAGCCGCCACTGTTAATATGTGGAACAAGTACAAGTGCTAAGGAATGCCAGAAACTGTTTTGAATATATTTCAAAAGATAAAATCGACTATAATTTTAACAGGCTACTAGTGGAAGATTCTATTTTTGGATTCCGAAATGAATAACTCTCACACAGAGCGACTTACACTTGAATTCAAACGCTACAAGACGTTTTAAAAGCTGAGAGAATTATTGATATGGCCTATAGTATTTGAGACCAGCAATTTACAACAAAATCAGAATGATGTTGCAATGATAATTTATTGTATCTTGCGTTCCAGTTGGAGAAATGATTAAAAAATATTTTTATAGTGATTCGGACGTTTCGGTTTCATAATGTTCAATCAACAATTAAAAGAGGTATTTTATTCACAGTATTCAAGAAGAATAATAGATCCTCCACTCGAAGACTCGAATCACAAGTTCTTACAATTATCAATATTATATTATAGTAATAATGCTGTAAATAACAATATTTGAAAAGTTGAATTGAAATGTATCTAAAAAAAAACTTGTTTTGCGTATTCCTAGAAAAGTTAATATATTCGTCAATCAATAATTATTTTTATCGCCTAATCATATTCTAGCAATGATGGGTCTCATTCGCCACCTATTTCGTGGGATAAAACAAAAGAGGGAAACTTTTCTTTTTTGGATTAAAATGTTTGCAACTCTGCAATAATATCATTCAATTGTAATCACGTAATTATATCACATCAATCATCAAAACAGTTTCGCTGAGTCAATGCATGTCATTGAAATTGAGATTATCATTGTGGAATGTCATGAATAAATCATAAAATTGACCCAATTCCAGGTCCACAGCCCTATCTCAAACCTACAACTCTCGAAAAGAATATCATCTAAAAACATATAATAGCATTCGAAAGATTCCAAGAAAAATATTCACCCCTCCATTAAACCTTTCCAAAATTGGGCAATCGGATGACGTCACACATAAAACAAAATGGCGGACATTTTCAACACACCCACCAACACATTTAAATAGAACACATATCCATCACACTAGACACTGAACATAACAAGACACCACAACACAATAACTATTTCTATATTTTTCACATCATTGGCCGTGTTTTAGTTTGTTCTCACTTGGGCACATATGAGCTGTGTTTAGTAGCTTTGTTGTAATGAAATTTTGAGGTTAGAATTTAGTGGGTCGAAAAAATTAATGTAGCGTAGTTTGATTAATAGTTGCGAAGGACATGTTTGATGGTTGTTTACTGCGCATGAGTAGAATGCAGGTGAGCGAGATGGTGACAGATGAAAAAGGAAAAAAGATGCACATAAAGTAAGGATCACAATAGTTTCGATAATCGCGTTGGAGAAGAACTGGCAGCAAAAACCCCCCTGACCTAACTTGGCAACTTTGCCTCAAAGATGACCCAATTAACAGAATTAATGTGATCCGTGTTGAGCCGCTTTTTTAGTGAAGTTGTGACCGCGCTTAGCAGGGACTTGGGCTAAAAATGTGTGCTTACCAAGTTGAGAGGCCAGATAAGCTGCAAATACTTGCCAAGAACAGCCGGTCAATTTTTTCTGTCTTTATTTCGAGTGTATTGTCTGGCGTTGACAAATGTTTGGTTGTGTGTTGGTTTCGAATATAATGGATATATGGGCGGACATATGTTGAAAATGAGAAGTCAGGATATTAATTTATTACAATTTCTCAATGAACTTCAAGATAGATTAATAGTTTATATGAGAGTAGAGAATGATATATAACATGATTCATATTATTCCCAACTATTGAGAACGACTGATCCAATGAATTTATAGCAAATTTTCCGAGTGTGATGCCCACATAAACTCCATGCTTGAGCGAATGTGCAGGAGTGATATAGGAATGACTATGATGAGGAGCAGCATAAGTTAGGTTCATTCTGGTCCAGAAGTTTTTTCCATCCAAGCAACAATGGGTTCACAAGCCTATTCCATGATCCGGAATATTAGTAGCAATAGGGTTAACAAGCCTAGGGTTTTTATAAGCCTATTCCATGGATGAGAAAATTAGAACTTTCTACAAAAAGCCTTGGATAATAAGTGGAAATTGATTGATCTATTTTATTTTTTTATCATTGAGGAGACCTGTCGAATATTGAAATTATTTTATCTCAAATTTTAATTATTTGGTACTTCCTTCGATAACTTATAAAAATATATTTTTGAAATTATTATTCTCCTAATAATACCGGTTCTTGGTTTCTTCAATTGCTGCAAAGTAGGAAGATGAGTTACAAAAGAGTAAGTGAGTCAACCTTTTTGTAAATATATATTCTTATCACCCTCCTGTGAATATGATTTATTGATAATATCATCATTTCATTTCATTACAGAAGCTCACGCGAAAAAAATATGAAGGCATCATCCGCGATGTAAACAATAGTATTATTCTATTTGAACATTATTATTACAACAATGTAATGATTCATAAACCAGAGGTAAAATTGAGAGAGTACATTCTCAACTCAGCATTCAAAATCTTCAACTCAAGACTGTACAGTATGACTTCTAATTTGAGCTATTTCACCCGCAATTCATTATTTATTCTCGGAAAGTGATTTACGGAGAAGTTAATTTTCATGAATATGTCATCATCCTTCATACAAGGTGACAGCACTTCTCTGAACTCATTCTCACGTCAAACAACCCCATCTTGAATTGAGTAAATCAAATATGAATCAGGATGGAAGATTTAAGCGAGAAGTGTAACATTCGAAAATAGGTGAGTGGGTTCTAAATAAGAGAGACTGCTTAGTTGACAATAATGTTCTGAAGATTTAGAATGCCACTCAGAATAAATTGAATTAAGAAGTCACTCCTTGCTTCCTTCCACACTAAACTTTCAATAATAAATGAAGGAACCCCCAATTAGCAACCCTTGAGTCACTACTTGCTTACTTTAATACCAAACCTTGAGTACCGCCACAGATAAACTAGAGGTGAACTGTGGTAGTAGAACATGAAGCAACCCTTAATTTGCCCTCATTTTCATGCTGTTTCCACAACCGAATCCTAACAAACCAAACACAGGGAAAAGAAGGGAGGCTTCTTAGCAGAAGCACATATTTGAGCTTGACGTTTCCCTCCAGCAGTACATGATTTATGTAAATTCTAGGAAAGCTTCAAGTGTTACGCATGCGCGTGATGTGGAACTAAGCCATTCTAATTTTAGAAATGCTTCTCTTACACCCACGGTCTCCGTCTCTACCCGAAATTAGATAATTTTAATATGATACTTTTCGAAGAATTCAGACAAAATAATGTTTATTTCTAGAAATTGTGTGATCTATAAGCATTATGCAAGTTTAGACAATCTAGCATAGATGAATACATTCAATGTATCGGAAATTGGAGTTTTAAATCATCATTGTGGAATATTGTATGATGAAAACAATTGATAACTCAATTATTGATTTCTATTTGAGTACTGTACATAATTAACTGAGCAGAAGATAATTTACAGAATTGCTGTGTGGTAAAGTTGATGCATGAAGTTCACTCCAGCATTTAAAACTCATCAATATTAATTGAAATGGGATGAGAAACACTCAATACATCACTATGAACAACTCCATTGGAGCACATACTTCCTTAAATTTATGAATTCACACTTGCTGAATGGAATGTCTACAATAATTGTAAAAATTTGATGTTTAAACTTGTAATATATTTAGCTTATCAACTATAATCTATATCAAGCTTACAACTCCAAGCTATATAGGGTGGTAGAGTAATAAGAAGGCAAACTGTGATTTCACAGTTCCTGGTTCTCTAATCGAGCAACAAATCCAACTATCCAATCCATAACATTTCAAATATTATATATGTAGCTTTCAGTTAACCAATCTCGAAAATCATCTATTCCCCTGCAACTCATTGATGAGATTAAAAAATCATCTAGCTCAGCTCTCAGAGAATCAAATTCTAACATCATATTAATCTGATTAGAATTCATGTAGCAATCAATCTGAATTTTCTAATGATTGTAAAACGAGAATCCAAATTCATATGAAATCAAAATCTACTATTTTGAAGACTTCTGCAATGAATGCAATATCAATTTTTTTCCCTCATAAACTCCCTAATGTTTCTTTAATGAGACTGGATGACCTTGAAATTTCATCAACTTGAGCCCCTTGAAGCTCATAACACTTGAATTTATGATGAACTACTGTGTATTGGAACGTTCAAGCAACTTTGTCGTCCTCGGCAAAAATCAGATCTAACTTTCATTGTTCCTATTCAAGTCTGAATTAATTAAAGTGTATACTACACCACACTATTAATCAGTTTCAATTTTATATCAAAGCAGAATATTACAGCTTATCAAGTCTAAAGCTTAATAGGTTCTCATATCAATTCTACAATTTATTGTAGCCTACTCCACAACTCATGAAGATTACACTTGGACTGATGACAGAATGTGCAATCTGCAATCCAGTTGTGTATCCCACTTCAGTTTAGAATGCAGGATTTGATTAATACTATCAAGTTGACTTAATGAGAGTAGATAATTGATGTGAGAGGCGGTTCGAAACTCAACACAGAGCTGCCAACAACAAATTAAATCAATTTGTGTGTGGAACTGACTTTCAAATAACCTATTTAGCGGCTCATTAATAAAATACGCTGCCGAGGTGTTAGCTGGGAGGTGATCTAACTAATAAGAGGAAACGAATGCGTTTTTCACACGTTGGAAAGCAGCTGAAGTCGAAGAAATTCTGAATCTGTGATTCATCTTCAAATGTTAATGTAATGATATGACTTCAAATCTAGAGGAGGTTTGATGTCCAACATGAATATATTTTACTTGAGTTCTACTAGAATAATAAGGACGATTTATTGATTCTAACTACAGTAGAATAAAGCTAATGGGAGATTTGATGCTCAATTTAAATTTGTTTTGGGTGGTTTTCTCTGAAGAAGCATTAAAAATTATCAAGATGAAATTCAAACTTAAATGTATTTTGAGATTCCACTTTTATTTGCCGTAGTACTAGTTGATTATAATTCAAGAGTGGCCAATACATAGCATGTAGGCTCCATGCTTAAGATAGAAATAACCGAAATGATTGTTATACAGTAGGTTAGGTGCGCAAAGCATAGATTTGTTGCATAATTTGAAACTCTTTTTTGAACTCCTTAAAATTATTCCAATTGAAAATATTTGTTTTTGAATTCCTATGGTTAGAGGAGTAGAAACTATTGTAGATTGTTTATTATTTTAAGCGGTCCACGACATGGGGTTTCACGATCTCGGCGTACTGTCCGACACTCCACGAGCTGGGCGACATTCTGATTCTGACGTCACGGACGATCTGTTGGACCACGGCTGTACAATGGCATAACTATCTAATTTTGCCGAATGCGTTAAACAACCAGAGTTTGTTACTCCCAATTGGAAAGTTCGCCGAATCGAGGTAACACATCTCCAATTTTTCTACCAACCTGGAACAATCGGCGAATAGTGGGGGAAGTTATTCGTTTATCCTTGTCAGGTTGGGAATATAATAGTTTGTTCTCGATAATGAATTATTGTATTCCTTTCACTGTCCGTGTTGAGTCGGAAATGATCGAGCAGTGTATTTGAGGAACACTTGACCGCAACACTACTGGGGTGATGTTAGATGAACGAATTGGACTGCAACCTAATCACTAATTCACTGATTTGTATTTGAATCTTAGGTAATCCAAGTATCCCTTGAATAGTAATTTCTTTTCTTTTATTTTTGAACTTGCATTTATTCCTTTTTGGATATTGAGTAATACTTGGGTGGACTTGCTTATAATCTGTTTTGAATTATTTTCCTTGTATTCAAGATCAATGTTGCTCTTTTGGGGATTTCAGTTACGTACTGGGTATCCTTGGATCGCCTAGATTCTTTCCTTTTGAGATTGTCATTTCAGGTTTTGAAACTTATTAAGTAGTGGTCAACGACTGTTGAAAATCATGTATTGTCTTGTTCATAATAATTTTTTTTAATATATTGGTAATTTATCCACCAAATGAGCGTCAGTGTATTTTAGATTGATTAGACCCCTTTCCCTAGGTTAGAAGTGGTCGGGCTGGATTCTTTCAAGTGATGAATCAATAACACTGTTCACACAAACATTTCTTAAGTGTGACAGTAAGCTGCGCCACTCTGCTGTTCTTGATTCTAGAATAAGACAAAACCAACAATAACTGAAAAGGGTTTAACTTGACCTATGGTAATTTCCAAAGGTACAACTACTTAAGACAAAGTTCACATACCTAACCAACTTGAATCCACAGATGACTCTGTTGGCAGATTAACTAAGGAATAAAGATAGTTCTACTATCATAACTTCAAATATCCAAAATGCCTAAGTCTAATATGAAATCAAAACAATTTTATTAGAAAAAATAGAACAATTCACTTAGTTCCCCGTGTACAATGTCAACACTACTTTTATATACAGTCCACAAGTTAACAACTTTCAGAGCCTTGTGGTGTAAAACTCACCAATTATTATACAAAGACATACCAAAAAATTACTAAATAGCACAAGAGCACATACTGCAGTACATCAAGTCATTGACTACAACAACAAAATTACAAATCCATGAAGACAATAGGACCTAGCTCAAATTTTCGTGAAATATAGTTATTAACACAAACAATACACCAGAATTTTCCAAATGGAAAAAACAAAGTATTCACTGTATTAGATGCTGCCCAGATACAGTAATGTCGAAAGTTGACATGAATAGAAAGAGGACAAGTCAGCTCTACTGAACAAGTTTCCCCTCACGGATAAGAAACAAGTTATTCAGTGTACTTCTTTAGTTGAGATACATGTGCTTTCTGCATATAGACTCCTGTTTCAGGATCATGCAAAGCTGCAGTAACTGGTGTCAAAAACTTCTTAATCAGATATGGTCCTTTGAACCGATAACTAAGCTTACTCATGACTCTGTTAGCAGCACTAGACAGAACATGTGACTGCACGAGCACTAAATCACCTATCTGAAATGGGACTGCTACTCGACGTTTGTTGTATTGCTCTGCCATTCGGGTATGCGCTTTCAACAAATTTTTCCGCGCTTTACGCCAGATCTGCAAGGTGCCAGGCTCCACGGTTTCAGGAAGTATTTCGTCGATTCCCCACGCATTGGTCAAGGGATGATTGGGAGCATGTCGAAACATGAGAGAGAATGGTGTGCACCCGGTACTTTCATGTTCAGCTAAGTTGAAAGCTAAGCTTAACCACTCTAGACTATCACTCCATTTGTGTTGAGCCTCAGCATGGAAAGCTATCAAAGCACTCTTCAGGTTTCGATTTACCCGTTCGGACATGTTAGGGGCAGGGTAATATGGTGAAGTAGTGACCTGTTGGATGCCCAGCTGAAAACAGAAGTTCTTGAAAGCATAGAGGTGAATGCTGGTGCGTTGTCAGTAACCAGACTTTTGGGAACTGAGAAATTCAAGAATATTCCTTTCAATGCTTTAACAATAGAGGCAGTATTTCCCTTCCGCAATGGTATTAACCAACAAAATTTGCTGAAGGAGTCTACACAAGACAAGATTTGAGTATAACCCTCAGGAGTTCTAATTAGAGGACCCACCAGATCACAATAAAATCGTTCCAGAGGTTTTGTGACCACCTTGGATGAGAGGAATCCAAAATTGTGTTGTCTAGCAGGTTTGCTTTTCTCACACACATGACATGATTTCACCAAGCGACAAATGTCATTTCTGACCCCAGGCCAGAAAAATTTTTCAAGAACCTTGTTTGTGGTTTTGAAAATTCCTAAATGCCCACCTAGAACACTTTCATGGAAGTATTTGAAAACCAGGGGTATTAAAATCCTGGGTACTACCACCTTTTTGTCATCAGAGTTCCGTGATTTGACAACAAGTACACCCTTACTCAATGAATAAGGAAATTGGTCTTCATTGTTGATTATCTTGTCGATTACCTCTTTACAAAATGCATCATTCTCCTGATGATGTTTGATTTCAGAAAAGACAAGGGGAAAATCCGACAGTTTCAAATTGTTAACAAAACAAAAGAGAGGTTCTATTTCCTGAGCCGAAGGAGACAAATCAAGAGGTTCCTCCTCATCTTGAAACATGCGAGACAAAGAATCAGCACAGATATTTGATTCTCCTGCAACATGAACTGTTTCAAATTGAAACGATAAAATTCTTAATACCCAACGACCAATACGACCACCTTTGGGGTTGTTGAGAACCCAAGACAGAGCAGAATTGTCTGTAAGCAACTTAAACTTGGCATGTTGCAAGTAGACTTTGAACTTCTCCATCCCAAAATAGCGGCCAAACACTCCAATTCATAGGTGCTGTAACGTGTCTCATTAGGTGTCAACTTCTTGGATGCATATGCAATAGGTTGGAGTATGCCATCTGTTTCCTGCGATAGAATTGCTGCAATCGCTGTTGAACTGGCGTCAGTCTGCAAGACAAACTGTTTGGTGAAGTCAGCAGTTCGTAGTACAGGTGGTTGGCAATGGCCTTCTTAAGTTTGAGAAAAGCCTCCTGATGAATATCAGTCCACTCAAATTTGACATTTTTCTTCCTCAATGCATTGAGGGGTGCAGCAATCTCAGCAAAATGAGGGATAAACTTGTGATAATATGCAACCATCCCAATGAACCGAGCAACTCCTTTTTGATTTTTAGGAGGAGGGAAATCTTGAATACTAGTAGTCCTGCTTGGATCCACAGCTACTCCATGTTCGTTCATTATGTGACCCAGAAAAGAAATTTGGGTTTTCCCAAAGCTAGCCTTGTCAGGATTAACGGTGAATCCAGCTTGCCGCAATTTTGATAGCACAATCCGGATGTGAGACAAATGATCTGAAAAATCTTTTGAATAGATGACAATATCGTCGAGATAATGGAAAACAAATTTATATTTCTCTTCTTCAAACAATTCATCCAGAACACTGGACAAAATTTGTGAACCAACTGCCAGTCCAAATGGCACACGACAGAATCTGTAGGTTGCCCTCATGGTACAAAATGTTGTGTAGTCCCTACTGGACTCATGCAGAGGAACCTGATAATAAGCAGAATTTAAATCCAGTACAGAAAAGAATTTGGCTCCATTGAAGTTGTGAAAGGTACTTTCAATGTTAGGAAGAGGCCCAGAATCTAACGAGATACGTTTGTTTAGAAATCGATAATCCACCACTAACCGCCATGATTCGCTGTCTGAGTCATTCTTATCTCCTTTGGGTACCAGAAAACATGGACTTGAATAATTGGAAACAGCCTTCTCAATTACTCCTTCCTCCAACATTTTCTTTACCTTTTGATCAACAATCTCCCTTTTGATTGGGTTCAGCTGATATGGAGGGCGACGTACAGGCTCAGTTGAGGTCAAACGGATTTTATACTCCACAAGTTTGTTTTACCCAATCTTTTGGATAATACATCCTGGAAATCACCAAGAACCTCATCTAAACCGGACTGCTCATCCTGTAACAAGGGACTGTTACTATCAAGGACTCCAATAGATGCAATCAGTGGTGACAACAAAGATCTCCACTCCGTGACAAAGTTGAATTTAATCCGTGGTTTGAAGCCAAAGAAATAGGAATTGTTGAAAAGATTAGGAATCAGCTGGGAAAACTTAATAAAATCACACCCTAGAATGACAGGAAAGGCAACATTTTCGGCAATAAAAAATTTGAAATTCCAGGTGAAGTTTTCAATTCTGATTTTTATCGAGACTGACTTACTCAACAAAAGAGGGCTTTTATTTGCAGTGGTACAGACAAAATGTTCTTCAGAGAAGACAATGTGGTCACCGTTGGCTAACAATTGATCCAGAACAGAAGAAGAAATAATAGATCTAACAGCACCAGAATCAATCAAAGCTGGTGTTTCCAAAGCCCCTAAACCCAAAAAACAAACAATTATAGGCAGGATTTCATTCATGACTACTCTAGCCTTATGGTTGGCAGGATGCCGCTTATCCAAACGCCTGCTCCTCTGACCATATTTAGAGATAACTCTATTTCTGGGTTTACCCTTGTATCCCTCCAAGCTGGTAAACAATTTGTTTTTGGACTCATAGTTGGAATTTTCATCAAGACAAGCCTTGACTAGTCAGGACCTCTTTGATGTACAGTCACGTGCAAAGTGACCTACCTTCTTACAATTAAAACAAGTTACCTTTCCACTTCCACCAACTGCGCTTGGTCCAGGCTGCTTGACATCAGGCTTATTGTTGGAGGTACCAGCGTGCTGTTGTGCCGATTTTGACCTACAGTTCATAGCAATGTGACCTCTCTTTCCACATTCATAGCAGGTCCTATCCCGGTGTCCATAAGCCGTAGAGATCTGCCTGATGCTACCGATTCTCGAACTCTCCACATAGGCTCGCTCATTGTCAGCAAAACTCAGGTTCTGTGATAATACACTCATCTCATTTAAAGCTTGAAATGTGGTTGGTTTTTCCTGGAAAATAAGACAAGATCTTTCCGCAGGATTCAAGCCTGAACAAATTGTGTGGACTATTTCTGCCTCAGATAAGTTGATTCTGAGCAAACTTGCAGCTTCCCTGATCGAAACAATGTAACTGCAAAGTGGTTCCTGTGAGCTCTGTAAACGATAAAAACGTTCTCTCTCAATGGCCGATAACAAGCGTTGAGGAATGAAATATTGTAAAATACCTTTGTGAAATTGGTCAAAACTGATGTTTGAATTGATAGCAAAATTCAAACGTTCCCCTAAAGGCCCTACCGCAAAAGGTTGCAACAGCTGAAATAAATGCAAATTACTTACACCAAATTGGCTTCTAATTTTCAATGCCACTCCCAAGAATTTCAATAAAGTCTCAACTGTCAATCCATCAGTGACAGGTAACTCTTTCAATAAAGACTCAACTGGATTCTGTAATTTGTTGTACAAACTTCCAAAAGGTGAAGATGCACTTGGGTCTAAACGAGGGACACCTGCGGAAATTGCTGGATTAAAGTTGAATTGACTAGGTTGCACTGGCATGAATTGATGTGCACCTGCAGGCGGAATGTTCAAGGTCAACTTGGATTATTTGTCCTGAGAGGAGCACGACCACTGGCTCAACAGGAATATAAACTTCAGCTCTGCCTACTTTCTGCAAATTTTGTGTGGAGGCAGCACTAAAGTAGTAGTAGTTGCAGAAGCCTCAGAACCGTTGGAGATGACATGGCTGTTGAATACGGCACTGGTGAAGCTCCGCGGCTAGGAGGTCCAGGTTGCCAATTTGACAATGATGTAACTATCACTAGTATTTTTTCTATACGTTGATCCAAATCTGAAAGCAAGCTCTCTTTCTTTTCAAAACGGGCAAATGTCAACAAGTGGATATTCTATTTGTGCAGTGGGACACATTGGACATACTTTTGAGGAAAACCTCCTTCCTATTCTCGGCCTCCATGTCCCCACTTAAACTAGCACACCAGCCCTCTATCCATCCTATAATATTGTCTATTTGACTTAATTCAGACTTGGCAGAGTCGTCAGAGTGATTATACCTATGTAACTGTCTTTCCCCCTCACCATGCTCTTTTCGCACCTCTCTATACTTCTTACGTAGATCATCTACACTCATAGGTTCAATTTCCTCCCCGGGGATTCCCATGGTTCTAAGTTCAAAATGAATCTGAAACTTTACTAAATGATTAGGGTTAATAGCTCGAGCTAACCAACCTCTCATTCCCCCACCTGAAGCTATTTTCTCCTCTATCTCATGTTTTACTTCCCAAAACATACTTGATGGGGACTCTGTGGATTCTGTTCCCTGAACAGTCTGATCCCTTACTTCCCGGGTGGTATCTGAGGTTGTCCGGACATATTTGGGATGCTGGTTTCCATCTTGTCAAGCTAGAGCAAGCTAGTACAAAAAATTGAAAAGAAAATAAAATATTAATGACAAAAAGAAAATTTCAAAATCGTTGTGTTTTAAGACCAAGTCTTTAAAGTTCAAATTCAAAGTCACTTCATACCTTGAATTCAATTCATACTTCAAACTCAACTCAGAATCCAACAAAAGGTATGCAACATTGTACAAAGTTAGACAAAGTAAAATTATCATGTATAAGATTCTATCTTAAATTTTTAGATCTGTAAGGCACATTAACTAACAGTACTGTCAATATTATTAACATTTCCATGCTAAGCATCTTCCACTAAATAACCAATGATGATTGTCTATCTCAATACTCTAAATGAAGATAATATGGATGCATTAAATTATTTCCACTCTCAGAAATTTAAATTATCCACACCTGACTACAATACCCTAACCTGTGATTGATCGACGATCAAACCACATTCCTCAGGTCAGACTGGCGGTCAAGCTGTCATGCTTGGCAAGCAATGAATCAATCAAATATATTAAGTGATAAATTTGGAAATATGGATATTGAAAAGATATGTCTGAAAAATATAGAATTTGGAAATTTGGTATAGTTACCAAAATAGCAGAGTGCGGCGCAGCTTACTGTCACACTTAAGAAATGTTTAAGAAATGCAGAGTATGCTAACGATGTTATTTTTCTTGTGGTATTTATCTCTTGGAAGCTTGTGTAGATTTTCTCAACCCCTAGTGTGCGAATGGAGCTGCTCACTTCTTTTAAAATCTTCTGCTTCAAGTTGAGTTGATGGCGGTGAGAACCGGTGCTCACTCAGTCATTGCTTGACTTGTTAGGTAAAGCTAGATTGGTTCAGGGTTTCCAACTGTTTGTTGTCATATTTAAAATTGATTAATCAAAAATCTTCAAACCAGACTAACGTCTTTTATTATTGATCTCTGTCTTAATTTTTTTCTTTGGTGAGTAAACTGATTGACAGGCTGGCCACCTGGAAGGTCAGGATTCTCACAAATTCTCCTTTTAAGTAGTTGTATTCCTTTGGGAACTTCGTCCTATTCCACATGGTTTATTTGAAGTTTTGCTTCCTTTATTTTGTCAACTTGACATGGTTTTACTTTTACAATCATTCCACTTTGTTTTGCTTTTGCAATTATTCCTTTACCTCTTCCAAATATTTTGCTTTCAGCACCTTTCTTCATGATTTATACTTTTCGAATTTTATCCAGTATTTTGGAAACTTTGGATCCCATGATCTGGTATCCTGTGGAATCCTATTTGCATCCTATCACTCTTCCACATGGGTTGGGAGAGTCTCTACATTTTGTCCTCGTGATTATGTTGTACATAAATGCGTAATATATGAATAGAATGTAAGCTTAGTCATATATCTCTTGACAAGTAATGCACTTGGGAAATGCTTTTCTTTTCTTTGTCTTAATACTAGGTAGGAACCAATTTATTAGTTTGTTGCAGCACATGAAACGGTGGGTTATTTGACTTGATTTACCACAAACTTGGGTTATTTTTTTTATCTAGTTAGTTACCCTGGGATTGTGATTTTCCCTGGTGTTTCACACCAAAACGAGGGGGTGAATGTAATGGTCCCATTACAAGGTAGTTGATTTATTTAAAGTTCCCGCTGAAGCCATCTGGTTTTTCTCCCTTTTAACTCATTGTGGGAAATTTTCTTTAAATTTGTTGCCAGTCTGCCTTGCCGACTGCTTTGGTTGGTAGTTGAGGTTTCGCTCCTACTAAATTAACCTATCAAATCCTTTGTTTCAACTGTTTTCTTGCCCATCATTTGATTGGTAAATAAATTCCCTTTTACTGCTTTAATCCAATAAAGTTTGGTTTAACAAAGTTGTAGAGGGCGCTGGCTGTCTCCCTTCCAGGCGTCTAGGAAGCTCTGCTCCTTGTTTAGGCAGAGAGCATAGCTAGCGTCTGTTTTGGCTTGGGTTTTGTTTTCTCACCAATGTAGCTATGTTGTGTTGTTAAAGAACAGTTTTTCTTTCTTTTAGCATTTAAATTTTGGCATTTTAACATGCCTAACTCATTTACCTAATTATCTCGTTCACCTAGCTATTTGATTTTTGTCTCTTTTGGGTAAATGCTTTTCTTTGCATACGTTTGATGATTGAACAAGCCAAGCTAACAAAATGCTACTGTCACTTGTTTATTAAATCCGCAAAAGGTATGTACTAGCATAAGTATTCTATTATTATTTGTAATAATTATACCAAAAATGGGAACATTGATTTCCATAGACTCAAAACAAGTAGTAATAAGAAGTAATAAGGTACTCATAATAAGTAGTAATAAGGTTGCATCTTCTATGTACGACAGGTTAGATTGTAAGTTTGCTGGTTAGATCGTGTAATTAAGTGATCCTATGGATTATCTGGACGAGAATAACAAATTTTACTACTAGAATAGGAAGTCAGGATGCCCGAAATATTACTTTGTTTTCTGTTAATAGTTATTTCATTTAAACATCGATAATTACTTCTGTTCAAAGTGGGGAGAGCTAATCTCCATAAATTTCAGATGACAATTTTTCCAATAGTTATGTTGATATATTATAATTAATAAGAAATATTATAATTTTGATATTCCACTTTTATTTGCCGTAGTACTAGTTGATTATAATTCAAGAGTGGCCAATACATAGCATGTAGGCTCCATGCTTAAGATAGAAATAACCGAAATGATTGTTATACAGTAGGTTAGGTGCGCAAAGCATAGATTTGTTGCATATTTGAAACTCTTTTTTGAACTCCTTAAAATTATTCCAATTGAAAATATTTGTTTTTGAATTCCTATGGTTAGAGGAGTAGAAACTATTGTAGATTGTTTATTATTTTAAGCGGTCCACGACATGGGGTTTCACGATCTCGGCGTACTGTCCGACACTCCACGAGCTGGGCGACATTCTGATTCTGACGTCACGGACGATCTGTTGGACCACGGCTGTACAATGGCATAACTATCTAATTTTGCCGAATGCTGTTAAACAACCAGAGTTTGTTACTCCCAATTGGAAAGTTCGCCGAATCGAGGTAACACATCTCCAATTTTTCTACCAACCTGGAACAATCGGCGAATAGTGGGGGAAGTTATTCGTTTATCCTTGTCAGGTTGGGAATATAATAGTTTGTTCTCGATAATGAATTATTGTATTCCTTTCACTGTCCGTGTTGAGTCGGAAATGATCGAGCAGTGTATTTGAGGAACACTTGACCGCAACACTACTGGGGTGATGTTAGATGAACGAATTGGACTGCAACCTAATCACTAATTCACTGATTTGTATTTGAATCTTAGGTAATCCAAGTATCCCTTGAATAGTAATTTCTTTTTCTTTTATTTTTGAACTTGCATTTATTCCTTTTTGGATATTGAGTAATACTTGGGTGGACTTGCTTATAATCTGTTTTGAATTATTTTCCTTGTATTCAAGATCAATGTTGCTCTTTTGGGGATTTCAGTTACGTACTGGGTATCCTTGGATCGCCTAGATTCTTTCCTTTTGAGATTGTCATTTTCAGGTTTTGAAACTTATTAAGTAGTGGTCAACGACTGTTGAAAATCATGTATTGTCTTGTTCATAATAATTTTTTTTTAATATATTGGTAATTTATCCACCAAATGAGCGTCAGTGTATTTTAGATTGATTAGACCCCTTTCCCTAGGTTAGAAGTGGTCGGGCTGGATTCTTTCAAGTGATGAATCAATAACACTGTTCACACAAACATTTCTTAAGTGTGACACACTTGAATTTATGATAAACTACTGTGTATTGGAACTTTTAAGCAACTTTGTCGTCCTCGGCAAAATCAGATCAAACTTTAATTGCTCCTATTCAAGTCTGAACTAATTATAGTGTATACTACAATACACTATTAATCAGTTTAAATTTTATATCAAAACAGAATATTACAGCTTATCAAGTCTAAAGCTTAATAGGTTCTCATATCAATTCTACAATTTATTGTAGCCTACTCCACAACTCATGAAGATTACACTTGGACTGATGACAGAATGTGCAATCTGCAATCCAGTTGTGTATCCCACTTCAGTTTAGAATGCAGGATTTGATTAATACTATCAAGTTGACTTAATGAGAGTAGATAATTGATGTGAGAGGCGGTTCGAAACTCAACACAGAGCTGCCAACAACAAATTAAATCAATTTGTGTGTGGAACTGACTTTCAAATAACCTATTTAGCGGCTCATTAATAAAATACGCTGCCGAGGTGTTAGCTGGGAGGTGATCTAACTAATAAGAGGAAACGAATGCGTTTTTCACACGTTGGAAAGCAGCTGAAGTCGAAGAAATTCTGAATCTGTGATTCATCTTCAAATGTTAATGTAATGATATGACTTCAAATCTAGAGGAGGTTTGATGTCCAACATGAATATATTTTACTTGAGTTCTACTAGAATAATAAGGACGATTTATTGATTCTAACTACAGTAGAATAAAGCTAATGGGAGATTTGATGCTCAATTTAAATTTGTTTTGGGTGGTTTTCTCTGAAGAAGCATTAAAAAATTATCAAGATGAAATTCAAACTTAAATGTATTTTGAGATGATACTTGAACGTAATATTTACTCAGTAACTGACAGAAGAAAAATAAGTTCGAGTCACTGAAGAAGTATTGAGAAATCATCAGTATAAAATGTTATCAAGATGAAATTCAAGCACAAATGTCTTCTGATATGATACTTGAACATAATATTCACTCAGTAACTGACTGAAGAGAAATAAATTCGAGTGAAATTTCACTTCTATTCTCTTGTTCCCGATAAAGAACTGAGAAGTTGACTTTTCAATTACCTGGAATCTTCAGGAGGGATTTGATAGAAATGCCTATAGATTTGCAGATTATAGATGTAACGCAACATTAGTAGATTCTTTTTTATAGTCGAAATTAAAGCATAAAATCTCACCACAACCACTGAACGAGGCGGTAAATAAAACCATGTCTTACCTGGAACAAACAAAATTTACAGTAAATTAGAATAGAATTAGTTGGAACAAAAATATGAATGATAAATTGAATTGAGAGTGGATTCAGTTATTCAAAGTAATGCATGATAGTTGATGTTTGATGCATGATGTTTCTCTTCCAGAAACGAAGTTGGATGAGTCGAATAAGGTTGATGAGATATAATTGTAAAATAAAAAAGAAATATTGAATAATGATGATTGGAATATTCCAGTTATTGGGATCATTCAAAGTTTGTGAATGATCAACTTTAAGAAAGAAGGATTCAGAAAACGTCATGACGTTGTTGTCATGGCTTAATTAGATAAACTTGAGAAATTGTCAAAAAATCCACTTTATTTTAATAAAAATTATTGTTTTACAGGAGCATGCTTTCGTGTGTGCTCACACATATTTTGTCCCCTTATTTTGGTGGCATGGCTTGTTTGTAATCATTGAAAGTAGCCTACTATGTGTTATGACCAATTGCATGCTGTAACAACACTATGATTGGTCTACAAAATCCAATCATAAACGTTCCAAGCCAAGCCCACAAGTTTTACCATCGGCAGTTGATTGCATAGAAAAAGGCGATTCTGATAAGAGATTGAATATGAAATGGTGGCTTCAGGAATTGTTCAAATAGAATTATTGTTCAAAATACAATTCAATACAATGCGAAGTACAATACAATTCAATACAATATAATTCAATACAAAGTACAATTCACATTATAAGGGCAGAGAATAGACTGTTGATTTAAACCTTCCGAACATGTTTTACCACCGAACCATACAATGAAGCAATGAGGAAAAGCAGATATTGGAAGCATAACATTTAATGCCGGATAGTAGCCCATACTTGAATTCAAAAATTGAAATTACAGCGCAATAGAGAGGGCAAGTACATGTTTATGTTATACCAACTACAAATTTCAGGAGACATCCAACAATCTATTCATGATTGGGTCTACAGTCCCCAAATCCATATTATTTTCTCTCTGCACTCTGTCCATAGAAGCATGTTTAGCCTTTGAACTTGTAATCTTTCTTCATATTATATCTACTTCCTCTTGTCCCCTGTTTTCCTTTTCCTTGTACATTTTCATTGGTAGAGAGACTGGAGTTTTCATCTTCTGGTCTCATCTCATCGCTTCATGATTACAAATTGCAATGATCAAAGGCAACTTGCAATTTTCCACCTGCTCAATTGCAGAGTAGTACTGCATAACGAGGTGTATTATTGTGGTTATGAAATGGTCATTGCATGCAAAATCAACGTCTTTATGCGCTTATTTTGGTTTCCATATACGGAGTCGGAATTGAATTTACAGTGGAATTCTGTGATATAGAAATACTCGTAGGATAACGATAATACTCATTTCAATGGTAAAAATATGATTTATCATGAAACTGATTAAGAGAATCTTCAAGGCTTGAGCCATAATTATTAAATAGTTAAAAGTCCCTCAGAATGTCACAATCCGTAGGAAAATTATTAAGTAATGGTAACTGAGACGCGGACCGTCAAGTTCATATTCTAATTTTCATCAAATACTTATCCCAAAGACGATTGCTCAAAGATAATATCCTCAATTCGTCAATCCTTTAGAGAATTGGTTGACTTGAAGGTGAACATCGAGGATCATTACCATTAAATAAAAATATGTATATTAATACTGTAATGCCGTTGAATGAAATCTTGTTAAAATTTCTCTTGTTGAAATGCCTTGTGATAATGAGAATATTGTGTTAATCTTAATCTTGAAATAAGTCACTTCTACTTAGTATTTTCGTTGAGAGGGTGACTGATTGAAGCTAACTTCACTAACAAAATGTTATGAATCATCTTTCAACATCATTCCACCAAACAAAAATCATTAAAATTTAGGTGGTTTTGGACATAAATTCAACAGTAGTTTCACTCATATCTTATAAATAATGATAAGGAAAAAAATTCTATTTGATTAGAAAAAATATGAAATTATCATGTTGATATATTTCCTTTATTCGAATCATATGAAGTAAAATAGATAAGTACATCTAGTGACATCATAAAAATCTAAAGTTTCTATATAAGGTAGAAATTATTCATTTGAACCCTCATGTCGCTCAAGTAAGACTTTCTGATGGAAGAGACGTTTCTGTCAACATTCGTAGATTGGCCCCGGTAGGTTCCACCACTGGGAGGGAAGAATGATATGATAATCATATGTCATAAATCAGTTGTTTGAATTATTCTAAATCATCAGAAAGTTTGTTATTTTATCTCAGTTTATTTTTGTCAATAAAATTGTAATAAATAGAGACCATTGAAGAGCTAGAATAATGGCTTTTATTGACTAAAATAAACTGAGATAAAATAACAAACTTTCTGATGATTTAGAATAATTCAAACAACTGATTTATGACATATGATTATCATATCAGTGATATAAAAGTATTTACATAGTCAGATTCAGTTTACACAGTCAGCTTCTTTCATACATGGATACAATACGTCAAACTATCCATAGAAATATGAAAAAACTTCAATAAATGACAGAATGCTTCCTATACAATCAAATCTAAAAGTTGAATGTTAATTTCTGTATAGGGAGGTTTTTCAACAATCCAATGTATTCAAATATAATAATGTTAAAATGCATAACGTTATAATGTAGTCTATTGTTGTTTCGAAGTATGTTTTCCAGAATAATTGCAATGATCGTCCAACTCATTCTACAAAATTGGAACATTGATGAACATTCTGTTGTAACTTCCTTTCTATCCGAATAATATCGGACGATTGCAGGTCTTGGGTTCGATTCACGGCCGTGACACGCGGCACTCTTGCCAATGACCACAAACCACAGACACAGAGAGGAGCGCCCGCGTGCGTGAGTGCATTGTTGTGCACACGGCACTCAGCGCCGCCGAAAATAGATTGTGACGTCATCACACTCCTGTGGCCCACTTCCCCAAAAATCATGCAGCGGCAGCCGTTTGTTTACCACTCATTTCACCGTGGGTGGATGGTCAATGGGATGAACTAAGAGAGGAAATGAGAGAGAAAAAGATGAGTGCGGAGAGAGTGTGTGAAAGAGTGAGAGGGAATAGATAAATAGGAAGTAGAGGGACAGAGAAAGGGAGAGAGTGGTAGATATGATGAGTTGAGTTTGAAGTTTGTTATACAATGTATTTAGATTGAATTTTGTCAGATATTGTTGAAACTGGAAACTCAATCCTACTCCCGATTGAACGTACGTCTACTGTCACCGTGATTAGATCACAGTTAAATGCCATGAGAACCAATCGGAGAAGCGAGTAATGTATTTAACAGTAGGTTAATCATTGTTGAATTCAATGGACGTACCAGTGTTTTAATGTGATATAAAAAAAGACTGAGAACTATCGTTAGAATGAATTGATCAGAGAGAAAGGAAACTGAACATGAGATATAGGAAAGAGGATATATTTGAAGTTTGTGGCAATTTTTAGATTGAATCAGATAACTGAATTTGATATTGAATGCATTTATTCATAAATTAATTTCAATTAGATTATTTTCTCATAAAGTATGATGAGTACTCCTTATTAATCATTAATGATGATTAATTAACAATTACTCATTGAGTTTTGGTTAGGGGATTTATCTAATAGATTGTTGACTGATACAATATTGTTTTCCTGGATACCTCTCACATATTAAATAAGGAGTTAATGCTTTATACAGGACAGTTTCGCCTCTAAGAAGAATGATTTTATTTTTTACGAGTATATATTTCATTTAATGGATTTACGTTATCATTGAATGAGTTTCGTTATCAATTTTATTCAATTTTCTAAACTGATAAACTAAAATTGTATTAAAAGTATTTCTCTCCAATGAATTACCACTGAATCTTTCAAAAAATGTTCTCCTCCATCCAATGGCTATGGAGTTCAGAAATCCTCTCCATACTGACCATAGAAGAGATAGCTTAAGAAAGCTGAGAACCTCAAAATAGACCACTTGAATACAGAGATAAGCCGCCACAATTTTTCCTGTCTAATAGTTTTGATAGGGTCCATCACTTTCGAAGGTCTTCTAAATTTGAAGACAGACCAACTCTCACTGAGGGGAAGACCATAGTTAGATGTAGCCTAAATAATTTCTTCATCTTCTCCGACCTATCCAATACTCACAGCCACTGGGCCCAGCTGCTATTTATAGCCCCTCAAACAGACAACAAGATGCTAATAAATTAGCTGTTTTTAATCAGAATATCCATTGCAGTCTCTCTCGCTATCCACATATTACACCATCTTTGTCTTGATTTTCAAATTACACTATCATACCATCTGTCTCTGTCTACCCGTTTCAATCTCGATATCTATATTATCTCTTCTCAACTATATTCAAATTAAACCATAATACATTGTCTTACTCTTGTTATCCACCTATCACTCTCTCTTTGTTGCAATTTTTAATTAAACTATCCTTCCCTCTCTGTCCACTCTCGTCATCTAACAAACTCAACGTCTCTGTCTTGTATGTGCGAAAGTTACATGAAATATGGTGTCTATTTAGTTGCCGTCATTCTGTCAGAGATGTCTGGTTTTTGGAAGTGTTGTTTCCTCTCTCAACTTCCTTGCCAATTCTCTCTCAACTTGTTTTCATTTTCTCTTGGATTTTTACCATCTATCTGGCATTCATTCTCATGATATGTTTGTCCTTTGGAGTTATCCAAACCCATATTTCGTTCCAAATCACCAATTTTAAACCGATAAAGACGATCCATGATGAAGAGAATGTGTATCAAAAAGCTGATAACCCTTCAGAGAAATGGCGGAAAAAGACAAAAAATATGAGAGAAGATAATAAGGTGATTTGAAGCGGATATACAAATTTATTTGATTTGCATGGTTGACATATTACTTCGTTGTTAAGTTAGGCAATGAGAATACAGTAGTCCGGTAACAGAAACTTCAACCAATAACAAGCAAACATGCTAGCCAATGGGAGATAAGCAGCTTCATCCTCTCATTATAGCCAATGGTAGTAGTTATCCAGTAAAAAAGTATTGAAAATGGTTAGTAAAAAGTGAAAGGTGTGTTCAAAATATTGCTCGTGAACAAAATGCCTCATACAAGCGATCACTAGCCAGTCATTGAAAAAGCAGCGACTTGGCAATCTCAAAAACATAATTTACGTATTCTCCAGATAAACATATCATGGAGAAAGATTATAAGTTATCATAATATTATATTGCTACAAATATCATGATAGAACATTTTATGTTAGGCTACTGAAACTAAGGCATCAATTTCATTCATTTATTTTTAGAGGTTGAAGGATGAACAATGAAAGTAATAACAGTTCCAAGAAAGTAAAATCTGTTAAACTGTTTCAATGGAGATGACTCGTTTGAGCGTTCAACTGATCAGAAATGCGTCATCAGGTGGCGTTTATTCGGTCCGTATAAAAAGGCCCAAGACCTACTACCTAATTAGCTTCAGAAAACAACAAGAAACAAAATTATGAAACAGCAATTCCTAGAACGTAATATATCCTGAACCACTTTGAAAAGCGAAATGAATCTGACTTTCATTTCCTTTATTTTTGAAAGTGAACATTTCAGAGCTTACGGCTATTTCAAGAAATATATACGAAAAGTATCAAATAGGATAGCTGAGACATAATAAATAGCTAATTAGACAGTTCTTGGAAAAAATTGTACCTTTTTTCTTCAACGTCCGTGAATTTGGAACAATAAAAAAGCATTCCTCAGACAACCCGTAAAGTAATAACATATTACAAACACCTCACGATATTTGTTTTCTGTCGTACGAAGACTATGTTCACCTTACCTTTTATTGATTTTGTATAGAAAATTTATTCGCGTATAACGTATTTCTAATGTTTCTCATGCTCAGGTATATCATACCTTACACAGAGCTTGAGTATAATGAAGAAAAGGAATGTTTACCCTCAAAAATGTGGAAAGAATTATTGTTTTTTCACAGGAAAGGTTATCTAACTTTCTCCTACTCAAGCCTCTAGCAATTATCGCTTTTGGGCCTGTTCTTCTTCCTCCTCTTAGGCGTGTTTTCCTGCATTTTTGGAGTATTCCCCGCTTTTTTCTTCCAACCCTCGTGCTTCTAATTGTTTCACGTGTGCTTTGCTGTTATTTTTGGCTTGATTGCAAGATTTCGAAGGCCTTCTTCTCTCGACTCAGGTGAAAGGCCATTGTACTTGGACCATTATCACACTAGAATAGCCCATGCTTAATTTTAGACTCGCTACACTGAACTTTCGTCAACAAAAGATCGATTGGGTATGTTGCTCTCTATTTATTTCTGCTTCGTTGAACTTCACGAATTACTAAAGCATCAATCAAATCATGAAATCATCATAATTCATATGATACTATTTAATTATGTATTGACTAGGATATCTCTTGAAACAGTCAATCCAGGTCACTGGAATTGACAAAGAGAAGAAGTATTGAGTGAGTATGTTCATCAATCTTTCAGAAACATGAAAATCTGCTTATTTTCCTCTCATCATGACGATTAATTTTTGAACCCAAAATTCCATTGCATTGATCAGTGATCAAAACTTTCAACTCTTAACTAGGTTAATATATTTATTCGTACATTATCCTCTCAAATCATGACAATCATTATACATGATTAATGGAGAGTTCACTAGATACTGTCAGAACTCCTGACGAATAACATTTATTTCTCTCATTTAACTAATGCTGACAGTTTGTTGTGAAGGGAAGTAACTGGCTCAACCCAAAACAAGTAGCCTATGTTTTGTTTCAAATTTGATAGAAAACACATACAAAATTGGACTGTATAATGTATCTCAATTTCCCACGGTCCAAGTCCAATTCCTGGCTGTACAATGTTGTAATTATGTATCTGCGCTCTAATCAAGAGCAAGCTACTACAATGCAATGTTACTACAGTTTGCACTTACACGTCATCACATCTATTGATAATTATTATTTAACGAAAATCCATTAAATTCCATTGAGTAACCGTGATTGAATGACGGGTTGATGTCACTAGAACCGATGCGAAAGAAGTCTTCAATCAGTGGTTAATAACGGTTGAATCCAATAGACTATCAACTGTGCCATTCATTATAAGGAAATTAGAGATAATATTATGAAATAATGAGAACATGTCCTTTAGTGGTATAGAAAGGAATGAATGTGGTGGATAACGATTCAGATTAGGTAAGAATTCATCATTTATTTCTTCATTTTTCAGATTTCTTTATTCCTGTGTTCAACAATGAAGGATGAAAATTAACATGTGAAGGATGAAGAGAGAAAAATAGAAAGATGCCGATAATATAGAACTGAATATAGATATTTATTAAAATCATTAATGTTGAAGTATTGAATTATATGGATTCATTTTATATTATCATTTTTAAGAGAAAATGAAAATAGTATGAAGTGAAGAAAAATTTGACAAAAGAGAGAGAAAATGATAAAAAACAGAGTAAGAAAGTCGCTGCCTTCACGGCTGTTTAGTAATGCTATTTGGACTGTTTGACGCACGCACCCGATCGCGTACGAGCCCTCACATTCCAGTGTCGCCGATAAATAATGTGAGTTAGGTAAGCGAAACTGTGACTGAATTTTTTACTATGACACATCAACTGAGTGCTGAAACGTAAACTTTTTAAAGGAACACCCGGTCTGCAATTTGATACTCTTGAAAACATTTTTTATATATTTTTTTCAGTTGAAAGATTTTCTCAGTTCATGATGGTGACTCACTATTATAAATCGATGTTTATTTTATTCCTAATTTTCCTTTTCAATTCAATTTTCATTGATGTGGTCTTGTGGATCCATACTACAGCCTAGCAGGTGAGTTTGTCTGGGAATATACGATAGAAATGAAGCCTATGGTTTCAATAGCAGAATAAATAAATAATCTTTTTTCTAATACAAGTCATAATTTTTTTTTACATCTGTGTTATTGTTCTACATGAGAAGTTACTGATATTATTTGAGAAAATCTAACCATTGAGATAAATATTGAAGAAAGTCTTTCACTTAGAATTCACTCAACTGCTCCTAATTGAACAAATCAAGAGTAGCCTATCAATCAATTCAATAGCTGATTTCCATGGAAAGCTGAGATTATTAACTAGTAGTTTTGTGAACAGTAGACGTCGCACTCAGTAAGTTACATTGACCTGTTGTTATGTTTTCTCAAAAATTAATAAATAATTTATCACTTTAAAATGTCTAGAAAAAATCCTAAATAGACAGAGATCTTTCTGTCCTATCGTACCATGACGTGTCGTCCCGGAATGTGAGTGTGAGCGCTGTTATCAGGTCTGGCTGCAACTGTCTACAACGTTGATGGAAATATACATTTTCAAGATGTTCCCATGTTTTTGAACGGGTAGTATTATAGTCCACTAAACAGCTGATTTATGATGAATAATTCTATAGTCTGATTTTCACTCCAGTATTGGCGTATGGAGGAGGCTCCTTTTTCCTTTTATATTATCTTTGAAAAGCAAAATTTCCAAAAACCTTGTATATATGTCGACGCACAATTCAAAGAGGAACATACCTGTCAAATTTCATGAAAATCTATTACCGCGTTTCGCCGTAAATGCGCAACATATAAACATTCAAACATTAAGAGAAATGCCAAATCGTCGACTTGAATCTTAGACCTCACTTCGCTCGGTCAATAATTGATCCTATTGAATGATTTTGAATGAGAATATGGAATTCAATCCTTATCTCTAAATTCAACTAAAATTCATCCAAATCTGATTACATTGGGGAATTTATATCACAGTCTGGAATATGGCAAAAATACAAGAAGAGTTAAATCATAATCTTGTCAGATCAGTTTTGTGCCTGCCTGTCACTCATTTTGACTTTTAAATAACTCATGCTTGATATTTTGCAACATTACATTTGAAAGACAAATTCATTCATTAATACCATATGTCTATTCACAAAAAGCAGACTCTATTTCTCATTTTGAATAGTTCAAACAGTTGACATTTTGATAGTCTATAGATTTACATGAGTTTCTCAGCTTAGTTGTATTATAATTCAGAGAAAAAACTTGAAACATACTCGAAATGTTTGACGTCAATATGAAAGTGGAAATGACTCCAAACTAGTTGAAGAATGAAAAATTGATTCATATTACAAAATATCATCATTTGTGCAATAATATTATTTCATTCGAAGTATTAAATGAAAAAAGTGAATGATCCTACATGATGAAAAAGTGCCTATGAAAACCAAACTCAAGATGAAGTCATTGTTTTGTTTTTCTTTTATAATAAAGAATTTCAATTTCAATTCAAATCACATCACATATTGGCTAGAGTTGCGTGAATTATTATCAATGGTGAAAATTATACTAATCGTATTTCTCTTCTGTCTTTATTATTATTCTACTAGATTTCAAAGAATCATTCCTATTATGTTATGAGTGTCTTCATTTTCCCATTCATCCCACTTATTCAAATATTTTCTCTACTTGGAAAATCCCCTTCACAGGGAAAACGACTTTCACAGAATCGTTTCTAATAGTATTTCGATCATGAAATGAGATAAAAATATCCTTTGTTAAAGTTTCTTAGAGAAACTTCACTCTACATGCATGATCTCCTTATCACTGCAATTATTCTCAATATCACTATGATCCACCTTGAGACGACAACAGTATTTGATAGAAATAAATATTAAAATAATCATTTTTTGGTTCAGAATATGATAATTTACCAATTTTTATTCTCATTATGAAATTCCCTCCATAGGATTTTTATTGATTTTATTTTTAAACATATTCTTTATTGAAGAAATGTTATACTCATCTCGAGTTTTAATCGCAACACAGTTTTGTGGCTTGGCCTAGTCGTGGCCGAGATATGTGACTGCATTTTGCACACGATACTGTGGACCCCACTAGCCAAACCTATCAATCTTCCTCCATTCTCTCTTCTTCTTCTCCTCTCTCAGTTTCTCTTCTCTACATTACACACTAACACACTTTTGATGTCGACTACCCCTCCCCAAACTCATCACACTCCTCTCCAACTCGTCATTCTCCTTCTCCTGGTATTCTTTTTTCTTCTTCTCCTTCTTCTTCTTCTTCTTCTTCTTCTCATTCATCATCATCATCATCACCACCATCTTCTTCTTCTTCTTCTCTTCTTCTTCTTCTTCTTCTTCTTCATCATCATCATCATCATCTCATCATCATCATCATCATCATCATCATCATCATCATCATCATCATCATCATCATCATCATCATCATCATCATCATCTTCTTCTTCTTATTCACAGCTTTCTCCGTTTTGTTTCTCTTCTTCTTATACTTCTTATTCTTCAAAATCTTCTTAATACTTTTCTCTTTCTTCATCTTCTTCTTCGTCTTTTCGTCTTTCTTCTTTCATTTCTTTCCCCATTTCCTCCTCGTTCTCCTGCTAACACCACTTCTTCTTCATCATCCTCCCATTGAGTTAACTGGTCATAAATATTTTTGGCATTCGCATATAAATTGTAATAATAGTTTTTGGCTTGGTGACCGCCTTCACATCATTCACTGGATGGAGAAAAGTGGTCGGCACATTTCAAAAACATTGATATATTATCTTGTCTTTATTTATTAAGGAATTAAAAACTTCAGTGGTGGAGAAATTTTAAGTTGATGAGAGTAATACAACATTGAATATTGGAATAGTGGGAATTTAAGTTTGAAATTTGTAGGATCAAGTATGATCGGATTTGAGCGGATAGAACTTGTATTTAAATTTAGAGATATTAGTGTGTTAGCAGTTTGGATTTTCTCTAAAGAATGATGCCAAAGTTTTCGCTTATGATTAAGATGCGAACTGAACAAATTTGACGCGGAAAAGATTGATAAACAGCCATCAGATGATATAAACACTACTTGAAGTCATTTATAATAGATATGGATATAGAAGAGCTTAATATAGAAGATAAATATGCATCTAGCGAGCTGAAATCTGCATATCGACCTGACCGTTCTGTTCGATGCTAGTCTTGCGATGAATTAGATTGGATGGATTTCCACCATTCAACTTCGGGTTATAATTCTCCCGTTCCTGTCACCTTCATGCGATTAGCACTGGTGTGCGCAAGACTCATTGCGAGTATTATGAAGAGATGATGATAAAATGCATAAATCTGCAGCTCTATGTTGGTTCCGAACCATTAGGAAGTGATATTGAAGCTCTTAACTGTCAATAAGTAATGGAGCAAGTGCTCAGTTGCTCTTCCAACTCAATGGAAGTAGATCGATTATTGCTCATCCATTCATTGAGAATAAAAAATGCGGGAAAATCTATCCCAAACAGCTTCTATTCATATTCTTAAATAAATTGTCCTGTTTTTCCGTTAATATGTTCATGTCCCAGTTCGAGATGATTGAAATGAGTCTGAATGAACTGCAGTTTAACGTTTTCAACTCTTGAGATGGATATCAATGCAAGAACAAAACAAAATTATAAAGAAAATGATATTCTTCCAGCAAATACATGAAAATTTCGCTGGAAAAGTTCAATGTATATATTGAAATGAATCATACTATTTTAATGTTTTATAATCACAGTACACTCATAATAATTATTGCAGCATGATTGCCAACATTCGATAACGGATAGGCACCAGAAGAAGGAGATAATCACAGTACATGATCGATTGATCATTTTCTGAATCGTTTTGGATGATGGAATCAGTACGTACTTCAGAGAGAAACTGATGCTAATGTTCTGAACACTGCAGGTAGTCCAATTTAACTGATCAGCTATTGTTTCAGTTGCTGATAGTAATTGTTATGTTATAGTTGTAGTTATTGATAATGCATTAATCGCCATAAATGGCTCACCACTGAAAGCTGGTGCCGAATAATTATTAAATAGAGTGGTGTGAAACTGGGACTATTAGATACCTAGGCAACTGCCCTACTTATCTAATAGGGCCTTCTACCATAAACAGGGATGATGGTTGAAACCATCAGTGACAAGTATCCATTACACAAAGTGTACCTGAAACGGCTGACCTCAAAACATAACCTACTCTATTACTCTACAAGCTGAAACATAGAAATCATTGTCCCTTGATAAATATTCGGAAATGAAAATAAGTGAATGAATAGAGAATAAATTCGGGAACGGAATAGTGAGGGCTACGTATAAGCCTGTTTTTCCTTTTCCAATCATTTAATGATTATGTGTTTCATCATTGTTAAATTTATTTCTCCCTGAATTTCCAGTAATTTTCGATTTTGAGTTTTCAAAATGGTCATCATGTCACGTCGTGAATACACCAGAAATCTCACTTGAAATGATTAGATTTTTTACGATTCTGACATTGAGTTCATTTTATTCGAAACTTTTATACAGCGAAATTTCGGAGAGACAGTTTTGGACAGTTTTGGCCTGTTGTCTTCTTCCAATCATATTACTGTTTAATACGATGATTTGTGATCGTTAATAAAAGAAACAAAATAATAAATAGGGACCCGGTCACAAAGAGAGCGATCTGTAATCATAATCCATTAGAAGGATATAGATATGGATTGCTAGGTTGTAGATATGGATTTCCAAGATATAGATATAGATAGCTATAGGCTAATATCGCAAATCGATCTCTGTGTTACCTGCCCCTAAACGCTAAACCAGTATGTTAATGTTACTACAGTATTTGCTACGATATTCAACAAAGTACTCAGATTAATATGTTTAATCTAGAAAAACAATTCACCCTTACGACGGAGTAGAGGAGAATTATCAAAGAAATAAGAATTATTGAAGACTTTTAAAGAACTTATTTTTAATTTTTAAGAATTATTAAAGAACAATTTTTTCTTGCGCCCTTACAAATGAGAGACTGGGATATTTCAGTTTAGCATGTCCTGCCATCTAGTAGTGACGTTGTGAACTAGTGCCAGATACACATTGCTCTCTTCAAGTGCAAGATTATTTATTTTCTTGAGGTAGTTCTATTTGAGGTGAATTAAATTATGAAATTAGGAGCGAGATTTTTGCTAATTTATGAGCAAAATATTATTTTCTTGAGCTAGTTCTACTAGAGGTAAATTCATCACTACTTGAATTTATATAAGTGGACCGAACAATTTCACAAAAGACTGAATTATGAAAAATAATTGATGATCAACATTTCTGATTATTGATAAAACCAATGATAGACAAAGCGTATTATCATGTATGAGAATAACTGGTTCCAAGTTTGAAAATATTCATTTGAATAGTTTATTTTTTCTGAAGCAGTTAAACTGAACAATAAAAATATCACAAACCGAGAGGAAATTAAATTATCCAAGAGAAGCATGCGATTGAGCAATGAACATTTTCCATATAATATAGATTATTGAATGAAAAAGACTAAGAAATTGTCAAAAAACCACTGATTGATTGATAATTAGAAAGACCGGTTTCGGTTATTACACCATTGTCAATCTTTGATAAACTAATATAGATTAAACCATCTCCATAATATCTCAAATTAGATGATTATCACATAATATTGATTGATTTCGTGAAGAAACATTTCAGTCAAGATGTAGTACTGTGTAATATTGAAATATTTTGGTTCTTACAGGTCTTACTGTCCTTTGACAGTAGTATTAAGGATTCATTCCTCATCTAATGAAATTTATTATTCATGTGTCATAATTCAGCTACATTTGCTACATTCAACTACTATTCATGTGTCATAATTATATTGAGATACTAGCCGTCAGGCTCGCTTCGCTCGCCATATCCGTCTACCCTGGACCCCCGACTGGATCGTCCAAAAATGAGATCAGAAGGCTCGCTTCGCTCGCCTGAATTTTTCATTTGTGCATTTTTATCATATGTTAGGACGATCCAGTCGGGGGTCCAGACTAAACGTCTGGCTAAACGGATATGGCGAGCGAAGCGAGCCTGACGGCTAGTAATATAATATTCCCAAGAATAGATCTGATTGAAGTAGCAGTGCCCAATCAATTTTCCCGCGATAAATGCATTTCAATCTTCAACTTGGTGCCAACCTAACAAAGTCAACTCAACTTAATGCCAACCTGACAAAATTATTAATTTAGTTACCAGTTAACAACTGTTTCGAAGAGGTACTCTCTCTAGATTATAGTTCTATATTAACATATGGTATGGACGTTTTTCAGTTATAATTAAGAGAATAAGAAGAATATACATGCTAAAAGACGAACTTTAAACCCTTAAAAACCACCCTTAGAGTTAAAATATCGCCAAAAGATTTCTTAGTGCGCCTCTAAAGGGCCAACTGAACATACCTACCAAATTTGAACGTTTTTGGACCGGTAGATTTTTAGTTCTGCGAGTGAGTGAGTGAGTCAGTCAGTCAGTCAGTGAGTGAGTGCCATTTCGCTTTTATATAATATATATTGATTCAATCATGTAAAAATTGTGAAGACATTATCTTAAGAGATTATTATTCAGGGAGTGAAATATTGTATAATCATATCACAATCTTTAACTTAAATAATGGAATATTATGCATGGATGAATTGAACATTCCTTTGCAACACTCTTTGTCACTTTTCAGTCATAAAGATATGATATTTATTCAGATTGAGTTTAAATTTTGATAATTCATTGCGTTTTGTGATAAATCTTATAAAATTTGAGCTACGTACTCACCAAACGAAACAATTCCAAAATTGTACCAGTAGAAATCAATTTTATGACACCGATAATTACTTCACTAGAATGATAGTGGATCTGATAACAAAACTTGAATTTGTTGAAAACTTCAACAAAATAAACAGCAGCGAGGGTTCAAAGATCAACACAATAGGATTTGCCAAAAAAGGCCCGATTGAAAACGTAGCGTTGAAGAAGTCAAGTTTAAAGTTGAAAACAACTTTCAATGAGCGTACTCACAAGACAACTGAGCATGCAAATCGCTTACACTTGGATCAAAAGTGAAACCTTACAATGGTTGTTAGATTAGTGGAATATAGTGGATAGTATAGAATTGAACTGCACTTGGCGTAGGCAAAAACCCCCAGAAGTCCAATAATTTAAACGCCCAGCGTGAAGCGTGTGTAGGAGTATTTAAACAAAAGTGATTCTATCTTCGCTGAGGTGAGCTGTGGATTGTGATTTGCATAAAAACAACAAGGACAGCGATTGGTATTAGAAAGAGAGGGCGCACATTAGAAATACAATCAACTGTTTGAATGAATGTACAGCGCATTAACTGCAATAGTACAGGTAATAGATATACGTATAGTATTACATAGGGAATATGTACAGTGATAAAACCGCGAATTCACTGCAATCATGAGATGAAAATACAGGTATAATCGGATGTAAGAGATATGAATACAGTGATAAAACCCCAAATTAAATGCAATGTCTGAATACAGGTAGAGTTGAATGTACAAGAATTATAGGAATCGTAGAATGCTTTTTCTGTGATATTGGAGTACAAACCAGGTATAGTTTGATGCAGCATATGTATTGTACTAAAACCCCGAATTGAATGCATTAGTGAGATTGTGAGGTATAGTTGAATCTTAAATGTAGAAAGAGTATGATTAATAGTGATAGTAAAGTGGGTTCACTGTGATAATCAGGTATGAATTGTATTGTTTAATATGAAAAGTTACATAATATAATGATGGGTGAAAGGGTTCAGTGTAATAGTGAGTTATAAATACAGATATAGTTCATGAGGGGAGTAGCCTATGAATGAATAGTGATATTTCAGTGAGTTTTGTTAACTACAACAGTGAGGATTGAGTACAAGTATAGTATAGTGTTCAAGATAATTGGATAATGCTGGAATATTATTTTATAGTGATTGAGTGAATGAGTAAAGACAGCATATTGTAAAGACAGAAGATTCACGTTGAATTATTAGTATAGTGATTCAATCGAATCCGCTCACATTATTTGTAAGGAACGTTGACACTTGAAATTTAATCTGACTGTAGTAGATACAGATTGTGGTTCTTAGAGACTTATGCGCTACGAACACATTCCGCTTTTCATCAGCTGACACTATACTTATTATATAATATGTATTTCTACAGATGAGATACAGTATAACCTATTACAGTGTAGCTCATTAACAGTTAGATACAGGTATAATACGTATAGATATAATCGTGTTACTTCAGCTGATGAAAAGTGAAATTCGCGTGTTCGTGGTGCGTAGGTCTGTACGCATCTTCATGATGTATAGTGGGCTGGTTGAAGAAAAGCGTAATGTAAAGAAGTTGACTTATTATTTTTATTTATTTTCTGCGGTCTTTGTGAATGCAACAAGCATGATTTGCATGTGCGCAGAGAGTTGTGGTTGAAACAAATTGAAAAAGAAGAAAATGATAATCTACTAACTAGAAAAGGAAAGGTGACTCAGGAAACGGAAAGATTAGTATGTATGATATTAAGGAAGGATCAGTTTGAAAAAAGTTTTTTCCTTGTAAAGTGAAGCAGACATTGATATGGGTGGGAGAGAGAGAGAGAGAGAGAGATTGAGTACTTTATTTATGTAGATTACAATATATACTGGCTTATACACTTATATACAATAGCTTACAATACAGCAAAATTATAGATGAATTTACATAATATAGACTAAGAAAATAATTATTGAACTGTATATGATATGAAAAAGCAGTTTGTAATATAATAACTATAGATAATAATCATATTGTTATGCATCTACATAAATTGGCGGAGCTTTGGACATATCAATGTCCATTCTTCGGAAAGAATATCTTTCTCTTCGGAGAGAGAGAGAGAGAGAGAGAGAGAGAGAGAGAGAGAAGGATGATGTAGAGGAGAAGAACAAAAAAAGGATAGAGAATAAGGAAAGCGTTAAACGAGAAAAGAGATGAAACATGTGGAGAAGTGGCCTACTTTTCTTGTTTACTTGCGAATTGTATTGTAACTGAGAAGAAACAGATATGTAATTATGTAATTCGAATTGAAATTTAATGGAAAATACTAGCTCTGCCTATAAAATGTGGGAAGTCAATCTAATGCACTGAGTGGGTTGTTTGGATTCTATGAGTATTTATTATAAATATTGTATTGCAATAATACATAAAATTTCAGTTTAGAAATATCTTGGAAATAGAGAGGTTCAATAAATGATCATGAGAATAAATTGGTGTTACACAAATTGATGTGATGAATCAAGCAATAGTTTATTATGAATTCAATGCATTCAATATTCAACTTGGAAATGTCCTAATCAAAGTGTTAACTGTCTTCAACTATTAGAAATTTGTGAATAATACTATTAAAATAACGTATAACCAAAAGAAAAATATAGAACACAATAAATTGGACAATGCAAATTGACGATGACTGCCACGGTTCAAAATTGAAAGATCAAGCAGCACAAATAATAGGAAATAATTATAATAAATAATATAACAGGAAATGACTATCAATTATGTATAGAACACATAAATTAATTACTGGGAATGATAGAATAGATTATACAGCAAAAATAAGGGTAGTTTTTCATGACTTGTTATGAAATGAATCCTTTATTAATTATACTGTATATCAGAATACAATCGAATTATGTAAACTCATCAACGATATAGATTTATCCATAGGATATTTTATTACTAAGTTTTTATGATATGCTTATTGGAAAGATTTTTATTACTGAACAATAATCATGATGAGTCAAGTTGATATCACATATCACGATTTGTAAATAATAAATCACAAAATTCGTAAGTCGAATTTCCAAGGGGTAAGTGCAATCCAAAACATGGATGCTCAATCTCGAGTTTTGAGACACCACCGCTATCTCTACTGCAACTTCGAAACTACAGCTTCTCTCAAATCCCACTAGATGGCAAGAACTACAGGCTATTTTCAACTTCAGAAAACTGTTTTCTTAGAATGGAAGGGGGATGGATATACACGTTTAGTTGAGTGCAGAGTTTGGGAGTGTTTGTACTTTTCATTATTAATCTACGAGATGAAATCACTGTGGGAAAATCTATTGAATGACAACGAAACGCTGACGAAGCTCCCCAACAGGAGTGAAATATGTATCCCATTCATTACAAGATTTAGAGAAATTTTCAAACTTATACTGTTGAAATATATTATATGACGTATTATGGAATGAATTGATTGAGAAATATTTCCATATAAATATCAGATGATGAAGTTGGGAACAGTTGAAAGACTATAATCAAGGTACTTAGAATACATTGACTATAATCAGGACCTCCTCAATACTAGGAGGTATTTAGGAGGTCCTGCTATAATCATATCAGTATTATGCCGAATTAGAAACTAGGTACTAGTTCTACAAAAAAATAAAACTAACAATAACTAGTATTCTCAGCCGTTTCTATATCTCCATCAAGAGATCTACCACCTTATCGGAATCGAAGGACAGGTAAATATCAATCAATCAAATATGAAAATCAATACAATATAGTATTTAAATATTTAACACGTTCATGAGTTACAATACATTGAGTATAATATTCGTAATAAATTATTATAATTTGTATTATTCAAAGCAGAGAAATACAGTAGCACACAGGGTGAAAAGTGTAGTAATAATAATTATTATATTTTTATACATACAATAAATACATCCTATCATTGATAAGCCCCATACAATTAGAGATCCCTTTCAATTCAAATACGTACAATATTCACATCGTTAACGAGATGTTACAGATCAAGTACTAGGAAACGCTATAATAAAAGAACTGATCTTTCAATGAAAACTCAATGAGAAAGAGACTCGGCATCGACGTTAGAATGAATAGGAAATGATGAAATGTGCAACAAGAAGAGAGCAAACCAAGTCAATGAACCTTCCAAATCGAAAAGTCGTCTAAATGTTGTAGGTACAGAAATAATTGCTGCACTTGCCTCTGCACCTAACGATGCGGTGCTCAGAATTGATCAAAGATCACCGAGTAAATCGCTTTGAATTGGCATGGATTTCAAAGTAGAAATTCAGTCATGTTCTCCAATAGAATTGGAATGAACATACTCTGTTTAGAAAAAAATAATTGACGTGGTACAGTAGAACAGTACAACCATAGAATGAGTATAGAGAATAGATATTTTTCTATCATACAACTAAATAAGTATACAGTATGAAATATATCACTCTTTTCTCCAATATTTCAAAAAAGAGATTGAATACTTATCTAGGAAATGATATCCTAGAGATTGAGTGATAGTCTATACTATAAAAATGTAGTCCCTGATAAATGTATAGAAAACTCTGTTCCTGTATATCAGGATGTCAAACTCCTCCCCCCTCCACTTTTACAAAAGATTTTCGTAAGTAGTCATTTTGATTAACACTGCTGACCTTTAAGGGACCCCTCCAAAGATTCCATTTCGTGCCGACTCCCCAAGAGTTCGTAAAATTCTGCGGTCAAAGATCCCCCCTTCCTGGACGCCTGTGGGCACCCCTGAATTTATATGAAATCAGCGCAATATCATAGATAATCAGTAAATAACATTAAAAATGCAATCGAACCATTTAAAAGATAAGGAACAAGAAGTCTGCTAAACAAGAACGCACCACTCTAATTTTCCATTTGTAGATGCCACATCACTCTTTCTCATTGGGTGGTGCTATTACGTTATTCAATAGATTCAATTTTGCTATATGAATGCTATCATTCGAATCGATGAGATGCTATTGTTGAAATACAACTTTTGTTTTGTAAGCAACAAATCATTGTTGAAATTCCTTCAATAGAAATGTTGATCTTCTTTAAACAAGTTTTCTTAAACCTGAAAAATTTTTTCAAGATAAAATTAATACAAACCTGATACCCGAAACTGCGCGCAAAGCAACGCTTCCTCTATTCAAATTCACGGCCATTCTATTCAATTGGAGATGTGCAACAGATTTATATATGATCTGATGAATTTAATAACTGAAATCCTTATTCAATTGAAATCCTAGCAGTTCAATAGCGAAGTAGCGGAATGTTCAGAGCATTCATTTCTACATATTTCACATTTTTAGCTCAATTAACGTGTTCTTTAAAAAAATAAGCTGCTCATATTATGTGGTTGCTGAGTAACATTTTTTTTTTTGATAAAAAGCACACTTATACAATGTTTACAGTCACTGTCATCGGCTTTGCAAAAAACTTCAAAGATACAAAGATTCCTAGATAGATATGGTAATTTATTATTAATTACTCATTTCTGTTTTACACAACAGAATTACACTTCAGGAATTACATCTCTTGTAAGCTTTTTCAAAACTGATTACAACTACATCAGTTTTGCAAAACCTTCAAGAGTGAGGATTCTGGAAAAGATAATACTCAGCAGTCAATAATCAATTGATTATGCGATTATGAAAAAATAAAAAATCAGTTTAAACAAATTTTGTAAAACATCATTGGGGTAATGTATGTTGCAGAGTTATTTCGAGTTTCATCGTTCTAAATCAGTGCAAAAGAAGGCGGTTGGTTTCAAATTAGTCCGTTCGTTAATGGCGGAGTCTGACTGTGACTGATTGGGACAGAGGGGCGTCTGTTTTTCGAGTTCTCTGATAAAATTCCGTTAAAAATAGCCCGAAAAATAATGGTCGGGTTTTGGCAAAAGTAGCTCGGTGCTGACATCAGATTCTAATCAGGGAGGACAGATAATTTATATTTTATGAGCTGATTTTATCTGGTTCAGCGACCCAATAAAAAGTCATCCAGTGCTCTCTGAATCGGCGTGCAAGATATGATGGACGCAACTTCAACTATTTCTGGATGTTGTAAATGAATAAAGATCGACTTGATTGCAAAACTTTGGTGCACATTATTTCAACATGTTGTACCATTCCGTCACAAATATTGAACGCATAATGTGAGTACCAGTATGCATGCTTTTGTCTTGAAATACATTGATGTGAGAGATTCATGGAATTCGTTAGCCTACAAGTGAATTGAAATGATTTGATGAATCTTCTTATTGATTGATAAATAAATACAGTAGATTAATTGATTAAATAAAGCTATCCCCTCAAGTGAATTCCAAGTGATTTGAGAGAAGATACCATGAACTATTAAAATTATATTTGGCTTATGTATATCACTACTATAACGAAATTAAAAATTAAACACATGATGTGCATTCGACTTGCATCTATTGAAGGCGAAGCCATTCATACCGTTTTGAAGGGTTTAGAAGAATGAAAACCTCAAGACAGGTTAAAATCGAATATTGTCATCATTCATTGATAACATTGTTCATCATAATTCACAATACCAACGTGAAAAATATGATCTCAGCGATGGTAGTATAACATAATCTCCCAAGAACACCAATAACACTCGTCCACCAATTTTCAAGAATTTGTCTCCTGGAATGATGACAACTTTACAACATTGGTTCTCACAAAGAAACATTGCAGAGCTTTTTCAATATCCGGTACATCAAACACAGCATAATATAACATTAAATCTTCTCCAAAATAATTAACTCTGGGAGTACTTAGATACTGTAAATAAAGGTTTAGTAAAAATAAGAACGCGTTCGAGCCCTTCTAAGCAGGTATCATATTGTAGATTCGGGAAAGAACAGTTTTGAGCTGTGCCTGATGGTCCTTCCCCCAATCATTGATTGTATTTGTAATCATTGAAGGATTAAAAAATAAATAAAATATCTACAAGTCGATCATATCCGTAAAATTCATAACACAATTTACAAGTTCATGAAACAAATCAAATTATTCTATTGTATTGGATATTGAATTCTAATATTGTATTGATATTCATGAACTCAATTCAATCCAATTTTAGTTTTCGATATTAAATTGATAGATTTGGTTTCTTCTTTACAAATTGGATATATCGGCAGTGTCACAAAGAAGTAAGCTTAAGAAACCAGCAGAAGATAAATACGCAAGTGATGTAACACAAAAATGGAACCATAACAACCAAACATTATACTCACAAGAGATTAGAAATATCAGAAAGCTCCCAAGCTTTTTCGCTGACTTCACGGGACTTGGAAGTTAGAACTCGAACGAAGCACTCAATAATAAAGTTGACAATCAGTGGCAACAGATACAACAACTGAAAATGCTCTGACTGGAGAAATTTGAAGGCACTCGATTGGTTTCTATGGATACAGAAGGCACAGGACAGAGATAAGCGACTAGCAAGTAACACAGCAACACAGCTGCTCGCGATTGTAAACTCAAACACCCTAGACGTGTACTATTCCGGCGCACGCCAGTGTGTGTGCGTACGTGTGACAGCGTGTGAAACAGTGTGGCGCTATTTCTGACTTGGGATTTTTGTCTACCCGACAGCCGACACTCACACTGTGAGGATCACACACTCACTGACAGGATCACACTAGTACACTTATTGTAAGATTCTCTTTAAAGTGTCAGTGTTCCTTATAGAATAACGTATTGCTTTCCATCCAACCAATGCTGACAGAGAATGTCACTGGAAGTTCTCACTCACGCATGCACACTGAGGATCTATTGAAGAGAATTCGAATTTGTGAAACTGATCAGAGAAATAAGGACAGTGCAATTGAAATGAGGTTCAGAAGAGGAGGTTGCAAACAAATCGGATGATCAAAAATAGATGGGAAGAATAAGGATGAGAGAAAAGTATGCAAGGAAGAGATGGAGTATGGAGAGATCAAGGAGGTGGATTGGCAAGAAGCGGAGATGGAGAAATATATTGATAAGAAGGGGAAGGGAGAGTGAGATCAAGAAGAGGAGAAGAAGGAATTGAAGAAAGAGGAGGTGAATGGTGGAATTAGACAAGGAGGAGACATATAGGAGACATTATGAAGAATTGGAAAGAAGGAACAGGTAGAAAGAAGGAGTAAGAAGAAGGAGTAAAAAGAAGGAGTAAAAAGAAGGGGACCTGCAAGAAGTGGAGATGAAAAGAGAAAAGTGAATTCGAAGATTTAGGTGAAGTAGAAAAGACATAATCAATGATAAAAATCAAAAGGTAATTGAGGTGGAGGAAAAAAAAGCAAGAGAAGAAGAAGAAAAAGGAAGAGGAAAAGAAAAAGAAAAAGAAAAGAAAAAGAAAGAGAAAAAGAAAAAGAAGAAGAAGAGGAAGAGGAAGAAGAAGAAGAAGAAGAAGAAGAAGAAGAAGAGGAAGAAGAAGAAGAAGAAGAAGAAGAAGAAGAAAAGTAAAAGAAAAAGAAGAAGTGAAGAGAGTTTGGTGAGAAAGAGAATCTGAGTTGGTGAGTAAAAAATAGAGATGGTCTCTAGGATGGATACAGAAGGCAAAGCAGAGGTGTTTAAAGAGAGAAAATCAAATCATAGAGGATGATCGATGGAAGAAGAGGAAAGTAGAGGCAAGGAGGCGGTGAAGGAGAAAGAGGAAAATGACTTTCGGAGAGAGTGAAATGCAATTAATAGGTAAGATAAACTCAATAGTATAGAAAAATTAGAGGACGACTTTGGAAGGAGAAAGGAGAGAGGATACTGGAGTGAAATGAAAAAATCATAGAGAAAGGTGTGATATGGGAGAAAAGAGGATATTTAAGGAGAGGAGGGAACAATAATAAAAGTAGAAAAGTATTGAGAGAAAACATTTGAATATATATTAATGAATCACTACCATTAATAGAGAGGTTGTATATGAAGAGAGACAGAGAGATTAGAAAAATAGTATGTAAATGAAAAATAGGAGAATTGAAAAAGACAAGAGAAGAGCAAGGTAGAAAGACAAGAAGAAGAAAAGAAAGGTGAAGAGGTTATGACGGAGAAAGAGGAGGATAAGGTAGAGGAGGTATAATAGGAGGGGAAGTAGGATGACAAGGAATAGGAGGAGCAAAATAGCAAACGAGTAGATGAGTGTTGAGAGACACATCAAACGTGGCGTAACATCACCTGATATTTGTCAGCTCTTAAGTGGTGCTTTGAAATTTAATGTGTGATCGTGAGATCAGATGGCTGAAGGCTAAAATAAAGGTGAATGGGAGATAGTATGAGTCACAGGTGCATTAAAGAAGAAGAGGATGGAACAATATTAAAGAAAAAGGATAGAAGAAGCTGCTTTAAACTAGCGACTAAACTAAAAAGTTTGCTACCACACTGTGTATTAGAACTATGAAGAACTGTAACTTACTCAACACGAATGGAACAGGTCAGAATATATTGTTATTTCAATTGGACCGAGGACGTAAGTTTTTTGTAAATTCAAAAGAACACTTCATGGAGATGGTATATAGATTGAATCCTCTCTGATCAAAAAATATTCATTTATTTTATTCATGTTCTAGCCTACAATATTATTAACATTTTCAATGATGGAATGTTGCAATTATAATAGTAGCATGATAAATGTTCTCAGGTTTCCAATATTAACCTGAGATATATATTATTCATTCATTTTTTCATTATTCGCAATTATTGATTATTTTTTGTATCCTAACATAGTATACATTCACCCATGATTCAAGAAAGTAGGAAGAATTTATTGCAAAAATGAAGTTCAGAACAGGACTTCATCTAGCTTTTTAGCTGTTCGCTCACAAGTTTCAGTAAATTCTCACTAGAATGCAGCACTATTAAGAAAAGCTAATATTTTGGAGCTCGGAGGCAAATCTCGATGATAACAAATAAAGTTAGGTCCACTTAATAATTTCAGTGTAGAAAGATAGGAGAACAGTGTTGCCACTGTCTTCTATAGAAGATAGGTGATACCGGTATATCTGATGAAATATGAACCGTTCATTCATAAAAATGATGGATTATATTCAAGAAAACAATTTTGCAATGTTTGAATAATAGAATTTCATAATTGATATTGAATAAATGTTTAATTTATTGATTAATAAAATGAGTGAATCAAAAACTGCCATTATAACGTGGACCTCACTATAGGCTGGGTTTATTTCTTGAAAATTGATTAGAATAGACGAACTGCGACTTGTGAGGTGTTCACAGGTTACAGGTTACTTCTAGCCTAATCAAGTAGCAAATACAGGATACCTGAACAAAATTAAACCAGGAAGATAACTAGGCATAGCGCCCAAACCTTCGCACTATCACCCCAGTATTTATGTAGATTGAATTGAATTTATACCACTTTCCGGCATAATGTTAAGTGACATCATCAGCATCACCATTGTATGATTCATACTTGAAAAGATGTTTTTTCACAGCCATATCTAATAAATAACGAGTTGACAATCATCTTTTGCATGCAATGCATAACGCAATGCATTTGAACCTATCTTGGTCTATGGTCTTTCCGTATCTCCACTCGCTTTTCACTAGGGTTGACAAGTTGACTGAGCTTACATAAGTGACGTTTCCATTGTCCCTATGACGCACGAATCATGAGAAAGAAGGAAAAGTATAGGATTCGTCAAGAGAGCTTTCAAATCCTTGGTTAAGATAGGGTAGATTCTGATTATATGGGTGATAATACAGGTGAGAGAGAATTGGAAGTTGAGAGTATTGTTACGATCTATTGGTGATAGATCAGAAATACCGGTAAAACTTGAATCGTAGCTATCAAATATATAGAAAGTGATGGTAACAGGGAATCGGCAACCCTATAGTCATATCATTTCTACCGTTTTTATAAGGCGAATCTCAATGTGGGACGGGGAATCCTATTAGAGGTGGTTGTGGTTCTATACGATTCTGTCATCAGAGAGTCAGCTACACGTAATCTAGTCCATCTTGATATATTCATTGATTGCCTGTGATTTTCTAACTATTTAGTGCCGGTTGCACAATCGATTGAATTTTAGTCATAATTAATTTTACTTGAACCAATTACAAAAGCATTCTTCCCGAAAATGCCATCACTGATTGGTTCTCGTGAAATTAATCACGATTGAAGTTCAACCAACTTTTGTGCAACCCAGCCCTAATGTTTTTTAATGTTGTTTTGATTTTGACTGTTGTCTTGGAGATCTCAAGAGTGATCTATGTAAGTCCTACAATAAAGGAAAGAACTTAAACACATATGGGATAGGAAAATAAATTATGTTTGACGCATCATCACGTCTAAACTAACTGACTAACTTGAAATTAACCGAGGATGGTTATAGGCCTATCTACAATTATTCAAGATTTAATTACGTCAAGTTTTCAGCTTATCAAGTTTTAAAAATAGAACCTTGCGGAGCACGGGTTTCCTGCTAGTCTACAATAGAATGATTTGATTTGACTGACCTCCTCGCAAGCCGCACAGCGGGGCTTGAGCTGCTCGGCGTAGTGGCGCTCGCAGTAGAGAGCCTGGTCGTGGGCACAGTAGGTCAGGTCGACCAGCAGCTGTTTACACGTGCTGCACACGAAGCAGGCCGGGTGCCACATCACCTGGCTGCCCAGCTTCGGCGCCAGCACCCCTACGTCGTCCTCCTTCAGCATCTCCGAACATTCCGGACACCGCTAGCAAAAAAGATGAAAAATGTCATTCTTATCAAGATCTAACCAGGAAGGAAACTCAAATATTGAAGAGAATGTTTCCCTTTCTGTGATTTTTGATTGTGTGTTTTTTGGTTGTGTGATCAAATTGATAGTTTTAGTTTCAGCATCTCTGCATACTGGAAAACGCTGCAAAGTACAATAATTTATTATCGATTATGGCTTAGTTGGCTAGTTAGATTTCTCTATTTATGTATGTTACAATATTGTCTAAGAGAGAGGAGAAACAATAGAAAATATGTTATTCGAATTATAAAAACGTATACAATACAATAGAAATATCATCGATTATTAATATAAATAAATTAATAATATTATTAATTATAATTATGAATATTTATTGTAATAAATAAATATAAATTAATAAAAATATAAATATTAATATTGTTATAAATATTAATTATAATTGTAAATAACTTATTATTATTATCAATTATAAATATCATCTCCGAGATTTATTTGCAAAATTTGTTCATACTAAAAAATTTATAGATTACAATAATTTATTTTTATTTTATCTTTCACATCAATAGAAAAATTACAACATATAGAGGCTCAAAGCTTCACGCCAAAACAAGCCTCATTGAAAATCAATTGTTTACACAAACAGAAACTAAATTAATAAGAAAGAAAGAAATGAAAGAATTACAATAAAATGGTTTGAAACAAAGATTATAAATAGAAAATAACACAAGTCAAAATAGAAAATAGACTAAAGAAAAAACAAAATAGACTAACTGAAAAAAAAGAGAGCAAAAAAAATGTATTGCCTGAAAAATTGAATTAGGCATCTAGAATTTAAGAGCTTGATTACATTCTTCACAGTAATTGCGCTTATTATCAGCGAATATATCTATATTTGTATTCAGAGAATTGTACAATCTAACAGTTTTTTGTAAGAAGCAATTTGCATGATGTACAGTGTATATTCTATTCAAAGCGAAAAACATATTTAATCTCGATCCATTTAACGGAACATAGACAATGTAGATCAATTTGAGATAAACAGGAAACGATGAAGCTGATGAGGGAGAATGTAAAAAATTGTTATGTTTTGAATCAAAAATTGAATAATATATGGGAAAATGTGAAAAATGTCATGAGAAACAATCCATACAAGAGAATGTAAATAAATTATTTTCAAGAATATATAAGTAAATAAATTGAGTGAGAATGTATAAAATGTCAGAAGAGAGAATTCCATAGAATTACTTGATAATCAGCCAATAGGACAAAAAGACAGAAAGGGAGGAATTGAGTTCAATGTTGAATATTTCAAGTTTAAAGATCACAAGATTACAGCCTACAATAATATTTTTTACAATCTTCAAAATAGTTTTTGAATATGGTCATTTTTGTACTTGGTGCAGAGCCTTTTCTGGCTGAAGAGCCTTATCAATAACATTGGTGATAAAGAAGCCATTTTTATCTTGTTTTGGTAGCTTATCAGTGAAGAAAAAAGATATAGGCTTATCAGATAAAACATGAAAATGATGATTCTATGAGCTACAGGAAGTGTGCTTCTTCATGTTTCCATTCAAAAAATTGACAAACTGATTTTCTTCAATCTGTGTCAAAACCCCCTGTAATCAGCAAGTACTTATCTCAAATACTTTATCAGATACGACAACTCTTCCTCCATCTTCAAATCATCTCGACTCATATTTCTCATAAAATTCCCACATCCCAATTTCATCATCATTCATTTTTCTTCCTCTTTCGTCTTTTCTACTTCCTCCTTCCCTTCAAATATTTTCATCCCCTTCATCCTCACCCACCAAACTCATCAAGTGGCAGAATGAGTCCCTACAGCACATAAATTCAGGCATCTTTGACGGAGTGATATTACCATACCCCCTTGAAATGATGTCATCATCTATATAGTATATGAAATCATATTATAGATAAAAATATATAAAGTACATACTGAAATATATATCAAATCTATCAAGCATATAATATACATATAGAAGCTCATCATTGACCGGTGTTACCCTATATGCTAAGAAGGAGGAATATCCTTGAAGCATCGTCAACTGACCCAAATAGTGTGACACATTTCCTAAATGTAACGGGCCGGTCACACATAATCTATTCAGGCCGTGACACACCCTTTGTCAAAACAATATGGCTGTCGTCAGAAACTAAAATCGTGTCATGTTATGGTAACACTGGAAATTTGATATTTCAGAAGTCTCGTTATGTGAATTGGAAATTGGAAAGTGGTTTCACTGTTGGTTGGTTCATACAGGTTAAAATTCTGGAATAACATTCTGATTTTATTGTGTTTTCTTTAGTTGGGTATGAATTGAGAAACATGAAGGATGCGTAAGGATCTTTCCACTTCTAACAATATCATGGAGAAAGCTTTTTCCCTCAATTTTTTCCTTCTAGCGTAGAATTCCTTCTAGCTATTCTCCATGTTGCCAATAAATGCATTTGCAGAAGTCATCGTGGTAGTTGATAGTAATTAACTTGGAATTTTGTTTAAATTTTTTTTATATTTGTAAGCAATCGAATAAATGCAGTATATTATTCCTAATTCGTATTCATTTGCACCCCAAGTAACCGACAGTTCTCATCACTCACATTATAGAGTCGGTGGCAATGATAGGATGGCGTATTTCCTTAGTTTTACTTTCCTTGCCCTATTACCATGGGTAAGGAAAGTATTGCTTTCCGAAAAAAAATTGCATGGTTGCCTGTAAAGTCGGTATACGGGCGAAAGTTTTACGTGACAACGACTTTGAGTGGTAAAATAATTCATGTGAATATTCATTCGTATAGTAGGAAGAAGGATGAAATAATAGTAACAATTTAAAACATTTATTTATACAAAGAATGATATTGAAAACATTAACTTATACAAAGAATCTCACACTGAACCACAACATTGTGATTACTACAACATAACCAGAGAAAACTCTTATAATGCTATTATTAATTCTGTGAACATAACCTATTCACTTATTCACCTAAGCAGGCGCAGTCGCAGGAGATTGCTTGCGGCGCCTGCGCAGGTTGACTGCTCCGTTTCACTCTCTCTCCAGGTGAATGCCTTCGGCTGCAGCGTTGCTCGCCACTGCTCCTATTCGTGCTCTTTCCAGACGACCGTGAACCGAAACGAACGCTCTCACTCGCTCTCATTGTGAGCGCATAACGTGGGAACGTAACGCAGTTTCTTGAAGTGTCACCCGGCAAACCAATTTATAAGACGTTGTCACGTCAAAAATTAAGGTACCCCAATTTCTAGATTTCTATACGTTTCAAGGTCCCCTGAGTCCAAAAAAGTGGTTTTTGGGTATTGGTCTGTATGTGTGTGTGTGTGTGGTGTGTGTGTGTGTGTGTTGTGTGTGTGTGTGTGTGTGTGTGTGTGTGTGTGTGTGGTGTGTGTGTTGTGTGTGGTGTGTGTGTGTGTGTGTGTGTGTGTGTGGTGTGTGGTGTGTGTGTGTGTGTTGTGTGTGTGTGTGTATGAGTGTATGTACGTCTGTGTACACAATATCTCATCTCCCAATTAACGGAATGACATGAAATATGGAACTTAAGGTCCTTACACTATAAGGATCCGACACGAACAATTTCCATCAAATGAAATTCAAGATGGCGGCTAAAATGGCGAAAATGTTGTCAAAAACAGGGTTTTTCGCGATTTTCTCGAAAACGGCTCCAACGATTTTGATCAAATTCATACATAGAAAAGTCATTGATAAGCTCTATTGACTGCCACAAGTCCCATATCTGTAAAAATTTCAGGAGCACCACCCCATCTATGCAAAGTTTGATTTTAGATTCTCAATTATCAGGCTTCAGATACAATTTAAACAAAAAAGTTCTAGTGGAAAAGATTCAGCATGAATATCTCTACAATTTATGTTCAGTAACATTTTCACCTAAAATTGAAAATAAGCTCGAAATGCGAGAAAATAAGATTATTTAATTGCAAACTGTTGGCAACTGTTGATTCTATTAAATCATTCACTATGAAGAGATAGCAGACTCCGTATGTTTGGAGCGCTATTGTCCTGTCACCAGCTGTCTCAGATCTTAGAATAGTAGATTTGATGTGCGCGGGAACACTAGCGTCGGTTGATCAATTTTCATAACGGCAAGGAAAGTTGTGTGAGTGCGCCACACCAGATTTTTGTTTTTTCACCTCTTATAATAGAAAGCTATAATTTGAGTTATCCTGGTATATCTGATGTAATATGAATTGTTGGTTCTCTATATATATTTATTCATTATTATTGTACAATATACTGTCATCATAATAATATTATGATCTGGGAGAAAAAACTAGGCTGAACCTGTACTATTTCTCTCCCAAATTTTGATCAAAAGTTTATATTGTCCGAATAAGGTTATGAATCACATCACTGTTTATACACATAATTTTGATCCAGGAAAAGTAATTCGAATATTTTGAATTTGGAAGGTTGATGAATGAAATGAAATTAATTTATACGCCAAAGAAAAAAGTGGAAAACTTGAAAAATAATTCACTAATTAGAGAAATTTAAAGCCATGAAATTACCAATAATATTATTATATCTCAAATACATTATATTTTTCAAGAAAATATATACCTTCTCAAGATCTTATTATAACAATTATTTGATTCCATTTCAATAATTGAGATTAAATATTCCGGTAACTCATTATTATATTCCTTCAGAGCCTTCAAAAAATTTAGCAATGGCACGGAGCTATCTGCTTTGTCAAATGACAAACAAGTAAAGAGAAATCAATGTTAATTATATGTTGACATTTTAACGTTAATCTCACTCCATTAAAAATACATATTTACATGTTTTCTAAGTTTTTTTTGTAGTTGAAACAAAAAACTATTCACAAATCTATAACGACACCACACTAATATCAGTACTTAGTGTAATGGGAGTACTTACAAGTGCAGTAGGCGCTTCTTTGACGTAAGCGATGTCGAGCGCGATCTCATTCCTGGCGTTGATGAAGTCCTGGAAGGAGGAGTGATGCGCCGAGTCGAGGTGCTTGCAGTAGGCCAGCGCCAAGTCCTGTTTGGGCAGCTGCAGCATGATCTGCCTGCGTCTGTACTGCTCCCCCGGCGAACCCACTTTCGGCACTTTGCTCTCCGGTAGTTGCCAGAAGTATTGCTCTATCTGAAAAAATCGTAAATAATTATCAGGTTTAGCGAAAGAATTGAGGAAAAATTAGTAATGGAACAAATTGAGGAACATACATCACACACGTTAATATGTAAACATCGTGTCTAAAACACAAGTAGAAAATGTTCTTCATTCTGGAGGAATTTTTCTCTTTCTGGAGACTTTTCTCCATTCTCAGAATGGAGAGAATCTCTTCAGAATAGAGAAACATTCCTCTAGAACGGGGGAACACCTTTCACAAATTCATTTCCAAGTCAAGTTGAGTTGTACTCTCCATTTTTGGAAATCAGGTGGTAATCAAAAACTGTTCTGACGTTATTCTTTATATTTAAATAACGATTAGCCTCCTGCTTGGCATCAGTCGGTAAAGCATGAGATTTTGATATAATCATATAATTAGGTCGTGGTTTTTTAATAGGATTCAGTCTCAAAATCTTGATAGGCCTAGATATGGGCTTCTCCTATAACTCTTGTAATTCAATAAAAAATAAATATATATAAATATGATACTTATACTATAGTGTTGAGGAATAAAAATAAATTGCACACCATAAACGTTTCATACATATATTAAACAAATAATGCAAAAAATAGATCGAGGCAAAAAATATATAAAGAGCGATAAAAAATATAATATAAAAATAGACAATAATTGAAATCAGTAAAATATCACAGGCTAAATTTTATATTCTAGATTTATGGCACGAATCATTCATTACCATGTGCCTTTATCTTAAAATCATATGCATTCTTTTGCATATAGCTGCGATATGCGCTCGCTAATACTTGTCGACTTGGACAATTCAATTAAAAATATGTGCTTTAAGATCAGCTTGATAAATTAGCCACTAATAATCCAAATATATATATATTAAAATCTCTGGTGCTTAGCAGATTTCTTTGTATCGAATATATATTTTTATCTCAGGGTGCAAGATTCGGCACCTGACGGAATAGGTAGAGCCATTCATCTAGTGAATTAGAGCTATAACAACTATCGCAAATTATACTGCAAAAAATTAAATATCATATGCATATGTTTAGTAGCCTAGATTTTATACTTCTTTGATTCAATAGAAATTTATGAAATGTATTGATCTATCTTTTTCTTTCAATAAAATACCTTTAATACTAAATTTTACTTGCGCAAGTATTACTCTTATTAATTTCTTAATTTATAATAAAAACCCTTTCGGCGAGCTAGCTTTGATCATCAGATTAATTCGAAGCACTAGGGCGCCCATCACTAATTCAAATTTATCACTCACGTGTCGAAAATCTTCTTGTAAGCCGCCGATGTCGATCCAACTCCATGTGGTCCGGGAATATGGTAGCCGGAATCGTCTCTTCCCAGGGGTTATAAATTTATTTAAAAATGAAAATGACTTCTGCTTTATAATAGCATCACGAAGTCCTTTAAGAAATTTAATAATTTAATTTAACTTTGACTTTTACAAAATCATTAGCAGGGTACTACGCTCTAAAATATTTGGGGTCCTCTTATGGTGGCATTTGGTTGGCGAGTGCTGGTTCTCCTTTTTCAATTTTTACAAATCTCATTTCCGACTTTCAAATTAACATAAAAATTTGAATATCTTAGTCCTCCGCCATTTAGGGTCAAATAGATCTTACAAAAAATATCAAAATATTGCTTAGATTGTATGATTAATAATTTCTTTGCTTTCGAGCCATATCGATAACATAGACTATACAACAATTCAACATAGATTCCGAACATTTATAGAAATATATATAAATATTTTTGAATTGGCCTACAATTGCCGCCTATTAACTGCCGTTTTACTATTGGTGCATGCAAATTTTATTCGGTATTCATGCGCCTGGTACCTCTTATTTCCTGAATACATTAAATTATTTTTATTTGGTTTATTTGTTATGCTCTTTACATGCTAGCTAATATTCTATACATTAATATTAATTCCATGCTACCTAATAATTAGCCACGTGATCAGATGTTTTTTCACATTGCACACCATCTGATTGCAATAAAGCTCTGCCAAGGGGTTTTGGTCAGATTCTACGTTTCTCGATTTGATCGATCTCTAGGTCACCGATCCGTGAATACATGTACCTAACCTCAATCTTCAAATATTTTATATAATAATCTATTTATGAGCAATAAAATTCCTTCAAATCCTTTTTAGGTTTTTGTACCATTTAGCCAGAACAAGCTGAGGCTATCTAATCTTAGTTATTATCTATTTGGCGATATTAGCCAGTTACTTTATTTTCAGACCTATTACAATAGTTAATGATTCCTACTCGACTCTCCATTCTAATTTTGATATTCCAATGTAGTATTGATATTCTAAATCATACTACACATTACAAAATGCAAAAAGTACTGACTACTTAGTACAATCATAGAGAAACAATAGCGTAAGTAGATATCCTATGGTATAGGACGTTTATGTCGCAACTTTTACTGTTATCTCAAGCTGATAGTCCACGTATTTCTTTCCCAAAAAGGTGTGTGACGATGGTAGTCTCTCATATTGTGCCGTTCATATACTCTTACCCGGTCAAAACAGTAAAAATAGACAATAATCGACAGTAATCGGGTTGAGATAACAGTAAAAGTTGCGACATAAACGCCCTATACCATGGGATATCTACTTACGCTATTGTTTCTCTATGGTACAATCATCTGATGAAGAAGTACAATGCACAATAATATTATAGAAGGGGCATTACATTACATGAGATCTGATATTTGCATTAGATAATGTAATTACATCAGATCCAATCATACTTCACAATGAATTTTATATTGGAACATGATCATCGCATACAATAATTACAGGTGAATGATAATGGATTAAACTTTTGAAGAGAATCCACCAACCTTCCTGGACGACAGACCAGGAGGGACCCAGGAGTAGCCTTCCTGCAGACACCGATCTCTCGAGTTCCTCTTCTCGGGATCCTGGGATGGCTTGAAGCCGAGTCTCTCCTGCACGTTGATCCACTCATCGTGGTACACCTCGTGGTCCTCCCGCGGGCACTTGCACGAGTTACACGTCTTCCTGGGAAACAGAGAAACGAAAAAGTTTATCAAAAACGAACGATATAATCCCATTAAGTTTATCAAAACCTATTTACTATAATGCAATCATATAAATGTTTATCAAAAACGGTTTATACAATGCCATTATCATGAAATATCATAAATTCAAATATATATTGAAATATCATTGCTATAATGCCATGTTTTTTAAAAAAATGGATGATATTATAATGCCACAAGTTGACAAGTTACATAACTTTCAAAACAACACAAAAACATGAAATGGGCAAGAATATAATCAAAAAATGGGTGAAATAAATGTGCTCAAAGTTGAAAAATTTCCTAAGCAAGAAAAAAACAAGAATATAATTCAGATGTACAACCATACGCATGATGATGTTAAGGTATTTCTCCATAGTGGATAACTGAAACACTAAATACTCAATGAATTATTTCTCCATAGTGGATAACTGAAACACTAAATACTCAATGAATTGTGGTTAAAATTTGTTACATTGCCGGCTGTACTTATAAATAATTTCCAAGAACTAAACTAAGTAACAGCTTCATAATTTTTTCAAATTACAAAGTTCTTGAAGTTATATGATGATTTTCTTCTTGTATATGTTTTGGCAAGACAGATCAATCATTGATAAAAGGAAATTTAATTAATTCATATTGATAAATATCACAAGCATTTCCTCAACTCAGCTCCTTCGTGTAAGATGTGTATTTCATAGAAAATATATGCTCAATTTGATATCGTAGAAACCTTGAGAAAATCTAATAAGAGGTTCAAGAACATTGATCTTTGATATACTGAGAGCATATTTCACGAATCCGTGAAATTCTATTCACGAAGAACTCGCTCTTGTTATTGAAGATACTCAATATAAAGGGTGTCCAAGTAACAGTGATATTTGAGATAACAAAATACATCAATGAATCTGAAATAACAAGCTCACTGGACCCTTATCGGATCACTGTTGTTCTTTTTCTTCCTTTTTTATCCCTTCTTAAGAAAGAACTTCCCTTAATTTATTGCATGCTGTCAGCCAATAACAGAAAACTGAGAGTATAAAGTCCACCTTAAAATATCACTATTATCACGACGGGTACAAATATGTAGTCAATCTAGATAATTCAGCAATTCAGCTCATAGTGAGAAGATAAATTTATTCATGAGAATCATAGGACTCTACATGGATGTTCTAAAAAATAAACTAGAAAATGTTTGGGAATTGACAGATTTATTCTATTTCAGAATTTTTTAATTGGAAACCAAATAGAATAATGAAATATATGAATGCGTATGGCTTTTATGGAAGGTTCCACCTCACCTGAATTTATTTAGTTCAAGCCATCAAGGCTTACGACTGCCATACTTGAAAATATACAATATAAATAGACAATTGGTGTTCCACTTCCGAATTCAGCATAATTCAATCTTTAGTTGAAAAACTAAAATATACTTCATAATTGTTGAAGGTTGAATCACTGATAATCTAGATGAATTCTCGAGGTTGGTTTTGTATAAGCGACACCATTCGACGATAGGGGAGGAATACTTCTTTTCCTATTAAAGAGTTTTGAAGTTTGGATCTTATAAGAATCACTTAAAAAATCGACAGCGAGGAAGGGTCGACACTTACTGAAGTACCAAAATTGTCTTTCATGGTCCGCGAATTGTGTCTCATAAACGTAAGCGAATCTTAAGTTTTTGTAAACGTCTCCCTCAGTACAGGTGGATGAACTTAAAAGAAGAAAAGAGGAAGAAAGGAGAAGAAAAAGAGGGGAAAACGGAAAGAGCATAGAAAGAAAGCAAATAAAATCGATAAATTGGTAGGAGAAATTGATAATAAACGAAGGGTATCCCAATTCGATTCCATTGAGCAGCTGCCTGCTCTTCTGTGATAACGGATACACGATGACAACAGACTGGAAAATTAGGTCCTCAGTCATTTTTCCCTTCCGATTCTTGTTGGGGTAACTGGAGTCAATAATAGGGAGAGAATGCTTCTGGATGGCAGGGAATGTATCAAATATCTTGAAAGTTTTCTCAAGAGAAAAAGAGTCTGCTATCAGCTGAGCTGACAGTCTCAGGAAATAATTCAAATTTTTTTCTATAATCATTTGATAATAAATTTTTCCATTTTTTCATAGCCTTATGTTATTATTGTAGCTCAATCGATTGAACATTTTTTATAAGTATTTGCTTTGGATATTTTAACAAAATGCATAAACACAATGAACAATAACATAGACTGGAATAATAATGGATACATTCAATACACACAAAATAACTATTTTTTCGCCCCACTTGGATGTAATGAGCTGGTTTTCGTGCGTCATATATGAAGGCCGAAAATGATTGTTTTCTGACCAGGCCGGTAAAAGTTTTATGGCCCTAGGGCTGTAAATAACATTAAAGTCAGCTGATTCTGATTTGATGTGAACGTGTTTACAAAATAGTTTATGAAACGGAATCAGTTTATGCTTCTAGAATTGAATAAAGTATTTTGCAATAAGATACTATCATTTTATTTGGATGAATGAAATACAGATAAGATATATATTATAAACAATCCAAATTCGATTCAGAGTAGGATAGAACTTCTAAACTTCCGAAGTCGATGACAAAAATTTTTGTTGACGTTGACATTTAGATTGGCCAAATTTAAAGTGTGCTGAAACACCTGATCAAAAAACTTTCTTGTGCTTATTATTCAATAATTAAAAAAATGTATAATAATATCATCTTATTGTCATTTGAAAGAATAAAAAAGTATAAACTCAACCTCCCACATGATTAAACATAATCTTTTAGGTTACTTAGACATATCAGAATAAAAAATACATTTCCTTGGACAATTTCCAGATATTCAGATTACCTCATATTTGCTAGAGCTATGAACTTCCACTTCTGCTTCCGGAAGTGTTTAATAAACAATTATTCTCATATATATATATATATAATATATATATATATATATATATATATAGTTTATTTTTCTGTGTGGCGAAAAACAGCGTTCGCACGAGCAAAAATGTTTTTCCGGCTCTCAATCTTTTCTCAATCTTGAAAACCGATTTCGAACCGGAAAAGTCTCATTTTCGGCCCTAGGTGCGAATATACTATTACATATTGATGGAAATCTGTCAAATTTTTCAATAACCACATACGTCTGTTACTGCATACAATTGAAGTAAGTACTGCATCAGTATTAACATCACCTGTTCTAACTGGAAAAATTAATTTAAATAAGAATAATAATTTCAAAGTGTTAGATTCTTAAAACACAATTTGAAACAACACAAAAAACCGGAGAAAGTTTTCATGTTAAATCATGGTCTGTGCAATATATTGTGAGTTCAAATAAAAATTGAAATAATTTGATTACACTTTAAAAAGATCCTATAACTTCAACGAATCTGGATTTTTATTTATGGTGTTCTCCATGTTCTTTTCCAATTATTGTTGTCCAAAATAGGAGAGGCTTAGTGTAATTGAGGTAAGTCACTTCAAACAGTCAATCAGAACCCCCCCAATAATTTCAATTATTGCAGAGAAGCACTGGTAGAATAAATGCTTTGTTACAAATCCGAAGTCTAATATTCTAAATAGAGCAAGTAAGTGTGTAAACTAAAACATTGTTTAAATTAATTATGATTAATTAGAATTATTTTAATTTGACATGATGACAGTTGACATGATGACCATGTTACGGTCATTATGTGAAATTACGGTACTCTATTTGCTCATTTCATTCGATAAATAAATACATCGTCATGCTTCTAAACACACATAACGTGCCAATTGAAACCATTTCATTATTAATTTAAGAATTACTTCCATTATTATCAATAGATTAGTACTCGGTTGATTACTTACGAAGTACCTTACAACCTGACCATGAAAATCAAATCCATTATAATTTAATAAATGTTAATCGATAATTCAAACTTCCGCATTATTTGACATGCATCACTCCAATTAGATTATTTGTTCCAAAATACCTGACAATGAGTTCGCATAGCTCAGCCTGGTCGAACACCTTTCCATAGAGTTCTAGAACTCTGACGCATGCGTACTTCATTCCAGGCCATGGAATCAAAGTCGTATCCAAAGGTTCATACAGCGGACAGTACAGTGTTTTTCGTCTCTCCAACATTTTCGAAAAACTTTTTCAACTCGTAGATACTTCAAAGCAATGTTTTAGCACTCAAAGATTCCTAGTCTATGGTGTTACTCACTTTTCCGATTTCTCCTAGAAAAGTCTGTTCACTTCGAAAATTCAATCAATTAGTCAGATGTTTTCCAAAATGTTACAGAGTTACTAAATTTTCACAGGGAATGCCACAAGTAGTCTTTTAGGCCCACTTCTTTTCAAAATAATCGTTTCGTTCCAACAGTCTCACAAGCTGTTATTCACTGTGATTAATATAGCCTACCTAAAGTTTCAAGCTATTATAAAAAACATTTGAAATATTGTTTGAAACAGTTCATAGTGAGACTTTATTATAGTGAGGAGTAGTATTTGAACAAATCAGAGCTATAAAGAATTGAGATCAATGTTGAAAGTCACTGGCAAGCTTGTTTCATATCGTAGACACTACTCCAACAGGATTGATAACTATAAGACTCGAGCTCTATCACAACTGAACTGTTCTACGCCATAAAAAAACAATAACACATCTTCCACAGGTGATCATTGATTTTCTAATTAAATGTTCTCTCCTACTGTTTATGCGTTTTTCTTGGAACTCGATTGTTTCACTGTCATTGTCTTAATGCACTGACTTTTATTTCTCATTGTTACAGGGAAATATGATAGCTTTTTCCTCGATGTACTATGTTGATCTGACTAGAGAAAAAAACATTACATTATTGTAATTTGATTACAAAAATATAATAGAGAATCAGAGAGTATAGAATGTACATTCTACAGAATGAGTATAGTATAGAGTATATACATTCTATACTTTATACTACAGAATTGAACTATATAAATGAGAGAATAAACAAATATAGAATATACATTCTATACTCTTTGTAGATAATATGAATATATAAAAGTAATGTAGACCTATTTTAAAAATATAACGTTCTATAATTGTATCATTTGAATAGGTATTGAATATTAAATATGATAGCTGAAGTGAGAGAAGATAGAATGATGAAAGATGAGCAACTTTTTCCGTGTTGAGAATTAATTGCAGAGAAAAAGCAGGAACTCAGAATTGTGTTATTCAGCTTGAATGCTAATTATTTGTTAGAACAATGGGAAGTTAGAAAGAAAAATTGCTAGTAATCCAAGATTTTGAAGCAGTGTTTATGAGTAGTTTGATGAAGATTATTATTGTGAAATG